>NW_028244038.1:0-107953 GCF_964263255.1 Lissotriton vulgaris
CTCATATTCAAGTTTACTAATTTCTTGTCCTGCGACCCCCCTACTGCCCTCTGACTGCGCACTCACTCTGTGGGGTTCATAAGAAGTCAGATAACAGCCTGATAGTCACAAGGCCATGGATCTCACTTCTTCTACAACACTTATTGCCGACTTAGGGCCTAGTTTAGAGTTTTTCCAACAGATTATTGCCTCAAAACTAGGAGTTGATGAAGAATTCCACTCTGCTGGCGTAGCTCATGATGCAGAACTGAGGTTTTTTCTCAAGTGGTTCGCCAACGGTAAGGTGACGAGTGCTTGTGGGAAAATATAACGTGCTAGACTTCCTGCTGGTAATAGTTCTCACTGCGGGAGGTCACGGCAGGTCGCGACCACTCGAGGGTAGAACTCTGTCAATCTCGTTGATGAAGCTGCCACTCGATTAGAATGTCAATTAGAGAGGCAGAGGCAGCAGCGGCCTCTGGCACGAAGGAAAGTGCTGTTCGTGCTGATTTTACAGTGCGGGAAAAACTCCTGGCACTAAAAATCAGTGAGAGCAGCGCAGCTTAACAAACTCTGCCACTAGCGGTGTCCAGTGTGGCTAGCTGGGCTTGAAGGATCTTGTAGTTTGTTGGTCTCTCACTGCTTTGAGGTCACAGTCAGGCATAACTTCTGTCAGCCGTGCCTTTTACAGATCTTCCTTCCCGGCAGTGCTTCTGCCAGCGGTGCCTTGTGCGGATCTTCCTTCCAGACAAGGGCTTCTTTCCTCAATGATTAGTTCAAAGGTCGGGAGAGGTAGAACTGGTCTATGCCATCTTCTTTATTGGAGTTCAACTGGTCAAGCCACAGAGCTCGAGCTCTGAGATGAATGAGAGTCTGGATTTTCTGAGCTCCGTAGAGCATTGAGACAGTTCTACCGCATCTAACACATACTACAAGACTCCACTGTATCTGAACATCCCCTGGCAAATGCCAACTAGAGAATAAACATCCTCCTGCACCAGCAGAGTGCAGCAAGCTTTTGAAGCACCCCAAGGTACATTGACTTTCTCTATCTGTCGTAATTGAAGATGTTAATTCTTGATAAATCATCCTGCGCAGACACAAGCCCTCAAGTCTGTATTGCATGAAGCTGGGTGTTTCTCACGCAAAAGAGGGCCCTCCACAAATTGTTGACATTTTCTTAAACCCCCTGGAGAGCCGTGGCAACACACAGACCACCCATACCCTCTCAGGGATCACCCATCCATCTGCCAGGATCAAGACTCAGATATTTCAACCTTCTCTGTTACCGTCTTTGGAACAGCCCGTCTCTGAGATTCGTGGAAGCTCCACACTCAGTGAGCTCAGAGTTGCCTTGCAAAACCATCTCATGAGAGTGGAAGAAAAGAACATTAAGTGACACGCACTGCACAGAAGTGTAAATATATCTACCATTATTGTTCCATGTACTATTGTCCTAATGCTGATGTTTTGACATGAATTTTTTGCCGTCTATCACAGCAGCTTCAACGTTTAAAATTCTACCCAATAGTTTGTTTTCCATCATACCTACTTACCTAGGTACTGTTTCTGACCTTACAACATCTCTGGCAGACATGTTGTGCTGTCTGTTGCCACATAAATAGGAAGTAGATTGTTATTGCAGGAAGTGTCCTTGCAGTCAGATGCACTTGATTGGGATAAAAGGTACCATGTTTGGTAGAAAAGCTGCAACTATTAGAATAATAACATACCAAAAGCCACGCATACAGTGCAATAACACAGACCAGGTACTAGAAAAACGTGATGCAAACAATGCAATACCACAAGCCAGGCATTGGAAGAATATGACACAATCAGTGCAATAACACAGGCCAGGTACTAGGAAAACGGGACTCAAACAATGCAATATCACAGGCCAGACACAAGTAGAATCTGATGCAAACAATTTAATAACACAGGCCAGGCACTAGGAGATTCTGATGCAAACAATGCAGTAACACAAGCCAGGCACTGGGTGAATCTGAGGCAAACAATGCAATAACACAGGCCAGGCACTAGGAAAACGGAACGCAAACAATGCAATATCACAGACCAGGCATTAGGAGAATCCGACGCAAACAATTTAATAACACAGGCCAGGCACTAGGTGAATCTGATGCAAACAATGCAATAACACAGGCCAGGCACTAGGGGAGCAAGCTATCTTATCACCAGCAAGGGACACCACAAGCTCTGTGCAGCACCCTGGTGGCACAGGAGTTCCATGGTCCACGTCCGAAACGCCGCTAGTGCCATCAGCCCATCCAGGTGCTCAACCTCAGTGTGAGGACTGCCTGCCCCAGCATCCCTTGATGTCACCGCGCTTATAGTGCTGCCTCTCCCCCTGCAGCACGGGACGTGCGCAGGCGAAGCCCGGGCCAAGGGCTGTCCCGTCCTTGCCCTCATTGCCAGGAAGAGGCAGGGCAGGGCTACCCCCTTTCCACTGGCATTAGGCATCTTGCCTACTCAGATTTACTGGACATTCAAGAACTGTCGTGGACTAGTCAAGGTACTGTTAACGCGGGTATCTCCCAGCATTGCCCAAACTACTCTCTTTGATTCTAAATAATTACGCTCTCTCTCCTGAGGGGTTTGTGGGGCCGGTATAAGGATGGCCTGAGGGTTCTCATTGTCCACGGGGCCAAGAGGCCTGTTCATTGCTGATTGTGTAGACAGGTTGCTTTAGACTTAACTTGCACTATAGAGGTAGCATGGGGAAAAGGAAAACTATGGCGGGCAGTGGGGGAGGGGCGGGAGGGATAGTAAAGGGAAAAGGCTAGGAAGATACAGAAACATTCAGGGAGTAATTGTGTACTGGATAGGATAGACACCCGCATTACCGAGTGCGAGGACATATTAGTGACAGATACAACCACCTATGTAGCAAATACTAAATCCCCACAACGCTCTACCCAACCAGCTAGTTTAAACAACCCTACTACGGCCCGCCAATTAGCTATTCCAGCTATGTTTCATAACCCAGTAAAACAAGCGTTGCCATAGCCAATGGGTCACGTCTTTGGGACCTTATGTTTTTAGCCAGAACTTTTGGCTATGTTGTAGAGCATTGTGGCTGCTGTGAATTCTGTTGAAAAGTTATAATAAAAAGTGTTAAGCATTTTTGTTACGTTTATACAAACGAAGACAACATTATATACAACTGAAAAACCTGATAAAAAAAGATTTTAACATAAAAAATGTCTTCTACTTTTTTTGTACTTGCACTGCTGGCAACTTTTTCCTGCCTGTTCTCATGCTTGCTTGTTATAATTTTTTTGTTATGGGAAAGCGGGACATAAATAACGGGGGAGTGTAGGTTGGAAAACAATAATTTAATTAGAACACGAGCAGCAGACGGACACTAGGGGACAATCAACAGATGCCAGATTCCAAGGGCAGACTGACGGGATGATTAGGTGATGCGCTGATACAAAATGGTGGTGGTGAATGATGATTAGTGCTCAGGTGGTGACAATATATGGTGTGGATTGGAGGTACGTTGTGGATTGTGGAGTTGAAACATGTTGTTTGGTGTGTAATTAGGCAGTGTGTTTTGGAAATGTGGAGTTGAAATGTGTGGCCTGGAACAGTGGTGTTGAGAGAAATTATGCTTAGGAAAATTGTGTCATGGTGTGGAGTGCATTTATGTTGATTGGTGGTATGTGGTATAGAGTGCATTTATGTGGAGTGTATTTATGATGCATTGAGTACCGTGCAATTATATGGCGTGTAATTATCTGGCACTGAGTGGTATTATATGGAGTGTATTTATGTTGCATTGAGTAGAGTGTTATTATGTCGTGTAATTATGTGGCACTGAGTGGTATTATATGGAGTGTATTTATGTTGCATTGAGTAGAGTGTTATTATGTGGCGTGTAATTATGTGGCACTGAGTGGTAATATGTGGAGTGTATTTATGTTGCATTGAGTAGAGTGCAATTATGTGGCTTGTAATTATGTGGTACTGAGTTGTATGTGGAGTGTATTATGTTGCATTGAGTAGTGTAATTATGGGCCTGTAATTATGTGGCACTGAGTGGTATTATGGGGAGTGTATGTTGTATTCAGTGGAGTGTAATTTTGTGGCATTAATTGGAGTGTATGTTGCATTGAGTGCGGTGTGATTATGTAGCATATAATTATGTGGCACTGAGTGGTATTGTTTGGAGTGCATGTTGCATTCAGTAGTGTAATTACGTGGTGTGTAATTATGTGGCACTGAGTGGTACTATGAGGAGTGTATGTTTTATTCAGTATAATGTAATTATGTGGCGTGTAATTATGTGGCACCGAGTGGTATTATTTGGAGTGTATGTTGCATTGAGTGCAGTGTAATTATGTAGCAAATACTTGAGTAGAGTATAAATATGAGGCGTGTAATTATGGCACTGAGTGGTATTATGTGGAGCGTATTTATGTTGCATAGAGTAGAGTGTAATTATGTGGCTTGCAATTATGTGGCACTGAGTGGTATTATGGGGAGTGTATGTTTTATTCAGTAGAGTGTAATTATGTGGCGTGTAATTATGTGGCACCGAGTGGTAATATTTGGAGTGTATGTTGCATTGAGTGCAGTGTAATTATGTAGCAAATACTTATGTGGCACTAAGTGGTATTGTGTGAAGTGTATGTTGCATTCAGTAAAGTGTAATTAGGTGGCATATTTTTTAGAGGCGTCATCCCTATTAAGTTTGTCAAGGAAAAATCTAAAAGTCCTATGCATATCACATCTGAGGGAACTTCGAATATCTCAGGAAATCACTAAGATCTCTAATATCCAGATCTTAAGTGTTCAATCTTCCTTAGGCATCCAACCCTACCTGAAATATTATTTGATCGCTCACGAAAAATATCTCCTGACCCGGTTTCTCTTTAATACATTTTTTCGTATTGTTTCTTTTCCGAAAAAACAAGACTGGTCAAAATCCATCACCAAGTGCCCATGTGACAATACCGCGGAACAATCCACAATCCATGTTACCCTTTTTTGCAGATTTTATGATTTACCTCGAAAGCGTTGGATTATTCCCCTATTGTTATCAATGGGTTTGAGATCTTGTCGTCCCGCTTTTCATGCTTTGCAACTTTTAGATTCTGAATTTGTTGCTAAACGTGTAGCTGGTTTTCTTGAATCTTGATTAAAATATCGGTGTAACTATGATTAACTTACCTTTTAAATGCACTTGCACTTTATTAACATTCTGTCTAATAACTTGCCACCCCGCTCTTTACGCTTTGCAACTTTTAGATTTTGAATCTATTGTTAAATGTGTAGCTGGTTTTCTTAAAACTTGTACAAAATATCGGTGTGATTATGATTACACATGCACTTTATTAACATTGTGTCTAATAACTCTGTCTGTTTTTAACTTAAAAATGTATCTTGTTTATGTAAATTCTGTCTTTTCGTATAACTCGTTTTGCCGTCCCACTTTTATATACTGTTCATTGCAATGTACTTTTTATGGTTCCTAAAAAATTTTGGAAACCGAATAAAAGATATTTGACTGACTGACTGAGGTGGCGTGTAATTATGTGGCACTGAGTGGTATTTGGAGTGTATGTTGCATTGAGTGCAGTGTAATTATGTATCAAATAATTATGTGGGACTGTGTGGTATTATGTGGAGAGATATGTATGTTGCATTGAGTGGAGTGTAAGTATGTGGTGTGTAATTATATGGCACTGAGTGGTATTATGTGCCATGTAATTATGTGGCAGTGAGTGGTATTATGGGGAGTGTATGTTGTATTCAGTAGAGTAAATATGTGGCGTGTAATTATGTGGCATTGAGCGGTAATATTTGGAGTGTATGTTGCATTAAGTGCAGTGTAATTATGTAGCATATAATTATGTGGCACTGAGTGGTATTGTGTGGAGTGTATGTTAAATTCAGTAGAGTATAATTATGTGGCATTGAGTGGTATTATTTGGAGTGTGTGTGGCATTGAGTACAGTGTAATTATGTAGCAAATTGTTATGTGGTACTGAGTGGTATTGTGTGGGGTGTATGTTGCATTTAGTAGAGTGTAATTATGTGGTGTGTAATTATGTGGCACTGAGTGGTATTATTTGGAGTGTATGTTGCATTCAGTAGAGTGTAATTATGTGGTGTGGAATTATGTTGCATTGAGTGGAGTGTAAGTATGTTGTATGTAATTAATGATACTCTTCTGGAGCCCAAACCTAAACAAACCTCTGAAAAGATGGTATGTGTCACTACTTTTTTGAGCGTCTCCAACTGTGTCAAGCAAAGTATAAAAAAGAACTGGCACATATTGAATTCAGGCCTACTTGACTGGGAAACTCCCCTCTTCGCTTTCAAGAAAAGCAAAAATTTGAAAGATCAGCTGGTGAGGGCAGCCTTACCCCTTGCAAGTACGAAAAAACACCACACTCCATGACCATTGGTCATTTCCCCCTGTTCGAGGTCACTTTAAGTGTGGGTCTTGTGTTGTATGCGATTTCTCAATTGATTGTAAAGAGTTTGTATATTAAGAAGTGAAAAATGAATTGCGAACCTTTACTAATTGCAATAGTTGTAACATCATTTATGCCATTTTTTGTCCCGGCGACTTAATATATGTGGGCCAGACCAAACAGAAAATTAAACTGCGAATATCTCAACATCGCGGTCGGATCCGGTGCAAAACACCAAATGCTCCTCTGGTTGAACATTTTGTCAATAAAGGACATACGGAAAATGAAATCCGCTGGACTGTGATCACTCAAGTCATCATCCCACCCAGGGGCGGTGACCTGACCCGTATGCTCAACAGAGAGGAACTAAAATGGATATTAAAAACGGACAGTCTGAACTCTGGATTGAACCTGCAGGAGGAATGGACTGCTCTAATTTGAAATCTGCTTCACACTCTTGAAATCACAGTCTGCTCCGGCAACCTTGTGCCTTTCATTGTGTTCTTCTGTGACCCCCTTGGTCAAATGTAATTAATATGGTTTTTTAATAGTTATCACTTGCACTAAACACTATGCACCTCCTTTTTAATAACACCTCGTCCAAGATGGCCGCCGCGGCATGCACCCTTCGTCTATGTCTATGCCCTTAAAGGCGTCACTATCACAGGCCAATCAGCTCCTTTTCACCCACTCTTCACTCCCCCGATCCATTGCCCGAGTACGCCAGGGAACAAATCGGAAGACCGACTAAACCGGTAAGTTATTAGCAACCTGCAGCTCCTCTACCCCGAAAGAGAGATATATGCAAGTTTCTTATGTCCCATTTTTCCCGATAGGTACTACCCTGGCGCCGCCCGATTACGCTAATGTAACGCGGCAACTCGCGGCTGATTCCGGTAAGGAGCTGTGCATGGCCGCGATCACCAGGTCTCTGCCCTGTTCATTTTCTTAAATTAATTTAAGTATTGCCTTCCCTCCGTAGGGCTGCTGTTTCAGACACGGGCTAATCCTCCCTGCCAATCTAGTACCAGTGCGCTGCCCTGGTAAGCCTATCGTCCAGCCTACATTGGCACTTGACGCACCGTGCGAACCATTTTTAAAGTTTCCCCAAGATAGGCACTTTTCGTGTATGTTCACCCCCGATAGTCACATAAACGTTCCTCTTATCACCACGCTCATGACTGTAAGATCGCTCACGCTTCCTCGGAATAGGCACAAATTGCGATTGCTCACTTTTAATTACCACGCATTGACACGTCCTTGGACGCTGAAGCATGTTCGCACTCGGCTGCCGGCAGCTCGGTCATATGACACATATGCTCCCAGCCTGATCCCCACCTCGGCACAGCCCCTGCCTTCCGCCCATCTGAAAGCATGTTCGAACTCACCACCTGAAATCGCGAGGCAATTCACCTCTAAAGCACGTTCGAACTCACTCGCCTTGTGGTAATACCACTTGAAATCGCGAGGCATTTCACCTCTAAAGCGTTCGGATGCACGTTTCACTTCCAGTCACTTGATTAAACATAATGAATATTTTGTTTCTAAAATGTACATATTTTCTCCTTATTTCCTTTCCTTTTTCAGGCAATTTGAGGTTTTATAACGCTAAGGCAACTATTGATTGTCCTGATGATGGTCCCCATGACCTAATAGGGGGACCGAAACGCCGTCGACCTGTCTAGCACCCCATACAAAACTTGATTTCTATGTATTGTATTGTAATGGTGCTTTTTGACACTTCTGTATAATTTGAATTTGAACATAAAAACGTTTGCTTGCCTTAAAAAACCCTTCTATGTTTCTAATCCACCTTCTGTACTCACCCCGTTAGTGTTGGGCACAGGCTTGTGCACCACACGGGTGTATTGTGGAAGGTATTCTCGCTGTATGGATTAACTGTTTATGGAGTAAACTTGAATGACCTCTGTCCGGCTGGACATGTCACTCCAAATATAGATTTGATTTTGTCTATATTTATTGCTTCATATATTTTTGAATGCATGGGACCACTGTTGTTCTAAAAAGCATATAATAATGTGGCACTGAGTGATATTATGTGGAGTGTATTTATGTTGCATTGAGTGGAGTGTAAGTATGTTGTATGTAATTAAGTGTCACTGAGTGGTATAATTTGGAGTGTATGTTGCATTGAGTGAAGTGTTATTATGTAGCATATAAATATGTGGCACTGAGTGGTATTGTGTGGAGTGTATGTTGCATTCAGTAGAGTGTGATTATGTTTTGTGTAATTATGTGGCACTGAGTGCTATTTGGAGTGTTTGTTGCATTGAGTGCAGTGTAATTATGCAGCATATAATTATGTGGCACTCAGTGGTATTGTGTGGAGTGTATGTTTTATTCAGTAGAGTGTAAATATGTGGCGTGTAATTATGTGGCATGTAATCATGTGGCACTAAGCGGTATTATTTGGAGTGAATGTTGCATTTAGTGCAGTGTAATTATGTAGCATATAATTATGTGGTAATTATTATGACACCCCAAAGCGGACTCCATCTATGCATGCACCCAGGATCTGGGGACAACACCCTTAATTCTGCTCCAGTTTAGCATAGTGCAGAACACAAGTCACCTTAAAAAAATAACACTACATCACAATGCAGTAACAATAGACTTCTGTTCCCTAAACCCAGACACCCCTCCGATCACTCATGGACTTTCCTTTACCTTTCCCCTTGTATAGTGCTCAGCTGCATGTAGGGTAGGTTTGCGCTCTACAGATACCACATATGTACATAAATATTGTACCAAAGCCAATCAGGGAGGTTCAGTGCTAAGTATGTCAGACAATGAGTGCATTTCACTTGTGCGAGCATTGTGCGCAGCCTCTCGTCGGGTGGATGGGGTGACCAATTCTCTGTGTTGTTGGGTTTATTTCATTTACTGAACTGACTGTGTTCTTACAGAATACTAACTCTGGTGTGTGACTCCTTCTGCAGCACAGTGACTGAATCGAATCATTTGACTCCATTTACAGTGAATTCAAACCAAATGCCTCTAATTAGTAAACGTGAGAACTAGAGAGAGAGAGGGGGGCTTACTTCAAATAAAGGACAAGAGATGGGAAGAGATAATAGAACATTATAAGGAACACAGAAGAGTAGGTTTAAGGAACAGGGTGGAAGAAAGGGTGAAACCGGGGTAAGATAGATCGCCCCTTGAGCATCAGTTTCAGGAGCAAACTCAGAAATTTTGGAAGCTGCAGCGACCCGCGAGTGATGTGCGCGCTCGTGTGAAATCTGACACAAAACAGATGGCACACTGCGCACCGCAGCTCGTAACCGCAAGCCGTAGGCCTTTTCACACGCTTCCAGAGCGATTCCAAGAGGCTGTTTTCCTAGAGCAGCGCATGCGCACATGGTTTCAAAGGTCAAAGCACATCCACTGGGTCATGGTTGACAGGGTACCAGTGGATAGTTTAAAAACCAACAGCGTCAGTCCCAAAACCGGGAGTGATCCAGTAAGATAAGTCCTACATTTATTCCCCTTTACACATCACTGTTTGATACTTTAATTTAAGTAGGAAACAACAAGAGATATCCCTGAACATAATGGTGCATATTACTCTGATGATCAAAGAAGCCGTGAAGGCGTGCTTGAAGCAACTTTTTCTGTCACACTCTACTGACTTTGAAAATAGTGAATAAGAAACACAGTAAGTCAAACTCTAGGAAGAAAACAAAGGATGTGACTGGCACCAGAATTTTAGCTAAAAAGAGAAAGGAATGAAGCATATTGGCTGCCACCAGGGCCTGATCTCATTCCATGCTCTTGGCTTATGGGCAACATCAGAGCTCCCAAAATACTTGATGGCCTAATGATATCCGGACAATCACTTCCAAGTTTGTCAATCCAGCAAGCAGGACAGGAGGAAAGGGCAAGCAAAAATCACCCTCCACCAGCCAAAGTGATAAGGGCAAATTAGTAAAAGAATGATTGGCCACCAGAGGATGAACGCCGACTCACTGTCCTGCCCCATTTCTATTGACAGAAGGCTGTGGATAGCCTCTTCCATCAGCACTTCAGACACTGTCCTGTTATGTTTGTTTTCTTATGAGACTCTGGCTTAGGTTTCCCTTTTAGTGAATTACATTTCAAAAGGTTCAGCTATTTATTTAGTACGCTATAAAAACCCACTAATAAAGTAAAAATCGGTATCAAGCAAATACTCCCTTATAATGTATCCCTACACTTCAAATACACAATTTTAATGGATTTAAAGTACAGAAAAGTGAAAGTTGTAGATGTTTGAAGTGGGGCACTTTCCTTTTTAGGTCTCACTTACCAGACATTGCTGGTGCGAGTCTATTGCGAGTGGTGCGTGTGCGCTGGTGTGAAAAGTGACACAAAACAGATGGCACACTGCACGCCGCTGCTCGTGACCGAAAGCCGTAGGCTTTTTCTCACGCACAAGGGCGAGAAAAGTCCACAGCAATTCCAAAAGGTTGTTTTGCTAGAGCAGTGCATGGGCTGCTCTAGGCTTGACCTAAAAAGGGTGCCCAGACATAGGCTGTGAGGGAAACCTAGATGCTGGAAGTGATAGCCAATCCTCAAATAAGTCATCTGGGAGTGACCTACAGAAGACAGAGTCGGAAATCCCGTACACTAATAGGTTTCTACCACTGGTGGAGTTGTTGGAGGAGGACACCGAAAGGGGGCCTAGGTGTCAACCCCCTCATCAAAAACAGCATCCCGAGACATGTATCCTAGAACCAGATTGTAGATCTACCAATGTTCCCCAAGAAATACTTAGCCTCATTAATACTCTCAGACTAGAGGACAAGGATATGAGAACCATGCTTGAGGTCTTACTTCCCTGGTAAATCAGCTATTGAATAAGGACCCTTCCTGTCTCTCTCGCCCTGTACCCACTGACTCTACATCTCATCAGGTGGTTTATCCAGAGTGGGAGATACCCACTGTAGGTAAGGCTCCCAAGTTGGCATCTTTTTGCAAGCTAGCCCCCCCGCAGCCATGCAACGTATAGTGGTTCCAGCACCCTCCAGGACCGAGTAATTAGCTTTGTAATTTGCGAAGACATCTCAAGGGCTTCCAGACTTACCTCCCGAACCCAATCACTAGATTGTATTGAGCTTACACTGAATGAGGTCGATGTTGCGGAAAATCTTCTTTCACTGGAATATCGTACTTGTTCCCAGAGGGTTCCTCGATCCAATTCAGACGGTTCTTACCAAGCAGTGCGTGCCACCAAACACTAAAAAAACACACTGCCTGGGGGCGTGGCCAAGATGGCGTCAGAGTAAGACGCACTTTCGAGTACCTCCGGCGCCCGACCAGCTTAGCGTTGTATAGCATCGCCCACGGGGTGCTGACCGGCCTCCAGATACCAGCAGGGGCCACTGACATCGAGTGGTGCGGTCCGGCGCTGCCGGCGGGGCTGCGGGAGACCGGAGAGTCGACTCCCGGCCTCGTAAGCACCGGCCTCGCGTGCAGAGGGGGCCGGCCCGTGAGCACGGAGGCGCCCGACGCCGGCTGGGCGTGGTGTCGCGGAGCCGCGGGTCTCTCCTGCCCTCCCTAACGCATGCCAGTACTGCGGCACAACATCGAAGCATTGAAGGCGGTATAGGACGCTCTGTTGCAGCCGACCAAGGGGACTTGGTGACCACGTGGAGAGGGCAACTCGGGCTATCGGCGGAGCTGAGAGAGGCTGGGAGAGGCCATTAGTGGAGTGTACCGAAGGAGCTGATTACAGCCGCTGATGGAGGGGGACGACCCTACCGCAACGGAGAGCGACTTGGTGCTCTCTGAAGTACTGACCGCAGCGTGAAGCGGCTGGGGTCGAGGGAACAAGCCCTGCACTGTGGGCACCGGCCCGGCGAGTGGGCGGATCTAGGCCTTGAGGCCGCCGCGGAGCTCCACGGTAAGAAGACTGCCACGACCGCGGGGTCTCCTGGCTGGATTGCATGCCGTCTGGGGCCGAGGTACGGCCTGTGGTTCCCTGGGGGAGCCGGGAGACAGGTGCTGGTGGGTCCGGAGACCAGAGACACGACGAAGCCAACGGAGGTGGTACGGCCTACTTCACCTTGCGGACTGAAAGGCTGGCCTGATCTGTTCCCTCGGCTGCAGCCGTGCCATAGCCTTGAGAGGAGTGCGGAGGAGCATTGCCGGAGCCGGGGGGTCCGGACTGGTGGCCCCGATCTACAATAGCGGAGGACCCGGGATCGGGTTGTTTGACGAAAGTGTCACTGCATTGGCTCTGGAAGGCGCCTTCTGGTGGGAAGCTTTTATGACGCCATCTTGGCTGGGCAGCTATTGACTGTGGCGCAGATACGCGGGGACAGAGACTGAATACCTGGTGAGGTCTTGCGCTGCACCTGAGCACTCCTTGTCCCTGGAGAGTGTACAATAGCCCTGGTTCCGCGCCACAGCCGGAACTTCAAGATGTCCACCACGCTTCGCAAGGGAAGGCCGGGAAAGGACGGCACCTCCAAGTCTTCGCAGCAGCCATCTTCCCCCGGGCCAGTGGTTCATCCAGGCAATCGGATGATGATGCACCCGCCACCAAGGCCTTCATGACTGAGCTGTTCACCTCTATCAAAGAGGAAATTTCTGAGCTTCGCGCCCAGTTGGCGTCAGATCTCCGGGAGGTGCGGAGAGAGGTAGATGGAATTGGTGAACGTGTAGCGACGCTGGAAGATCACGACTTGAGTGTAACAAATGATGTGCACCAACTACAACAGGACATTCTTCGTCTTACTGAACAGAATTTGGACCTGCAGGCCCACGCAGAGGACTTAGAGAATCGTTCCCGGAGGAACAACATTCGCATGAGGGCGGTCCCATGGGACGGAGAAGCTGGAGACCTGCGAGGTTATGTCCAAGCCTTGTTCTTACAGATCTTAGACGAAGAGGATGTGCAGGAAATTAAAATGGATAGGGTGCACAGAGTCGGTCTGCCTCGAAGAGGAGGGGGCCCCCCTCCAGACATCCTTGTTTGTGTGCATGACTTTCAGGTGAAGGAGCGTATCCTGCGGAAGGCTAGAGCCATCTCCTCCTTGCAATTCAGGGACCACCGTCCGCAGCTCTACCAGGACTTGGCGGCATCGACACTCCAGAAGAGGAGAGAATTCCGCCCGGTAACTTCCTTTTTGCAGGAACGCAACATCTCGTACTCCTGGGGGCACCCCTTCCGCATCATATTCAGATGGCAGAATAGGCTGGCGCAAATTCGCTCCCTGCAGGTGGGGAAGGATCTTCTGGGCCTGGAGGACGTTCCTCCCTCCCAAGCGACACATCCCTCCCCATCGAGGAGACAACAATGATCCTCCTCATGGCATAGAATTGGTTCATCCCCGAACCGGGGGTGGCCGGATCGTGCTGCTAGCTTGCAAGAAAGGAAAAAATGCGGTGGCATCGGTGGCCTCGGCTACAATAGCAGATTCTCAACAAAGCTCTGGAGCAGCGTGATCCCCGATTCCATGATGGTTGGGCGCCAGGGGGACTCTGGCCCTAAGGTCCCGGGGTACTATTGTACTTTTGTAGAAGACACCCCGGACCGTGGCCCTGGGGGTCCCTGAATTGGTGCCCCCACCCCGATTCCAGTCCGGTGAGAACCTTGTGAACTGTGGCCCATTGGAACTGCTGAGTACTTTGTTCAGGTTCAGTGCCTTGAGTTATGTTTTCTTGTTTTTTTTTGTTTGCAGGGGGGGTGGGAGGTGGGGAGTTTTGGGGGTCGGGGACACAGTGGAAGTGTTGGGGTTGGGGTCGGGGGGAGGGGGGAGAGTGGTGGTGACCGAAAACTGTATGTGTGAGATATTGTTGGCGCTAGTGGTGTGCTCCATTGCAGTCGCTATCTTGAGCCGTACTGAGGATTATACAATTTTTGATGTTTGCATGGGTGGGAGATGTTTGGAGTGCTGGGGAGGGGTGTGTACTGTTCCCCGTGGACGGAGGGTGCTTGGGACATTGTTCTTGGTGTCTCTATCCGATTGCTCTCAGTATACAGTGCTCAGCGGGTCATCTTGTTTGATTGGCTCTGGGAGGTCCGATGATGGGGAGTTGCTGGAGGGAGGGGGAGATCTAGGGTCTGGTGGAGGTTGTTGGGAGATGGGTCTGGTCCAGGGGTGTGTAGAGTGGTGGTTGGTGGGGGCCGGGGACTGGGCTCTGATCATCTTAATACGCACACAGAGCGGAGTCTCACGCCATCATTATGCCTGTTAGTATAGGTACCTGGAATGTGAAGGGTCTCAATTCCCCACAGAAGCGCCAGAAGCTCTGGAAGTACCTATCAGATCACCATCTTGATGTGGTTGCCCTCCAAGAAACCCACTTGGCTAGGAAAGATGAACTGAGACTCCGGCATAGACATTTCCCCCTTATTTATAGGGCGTCAGCATCCACCAAGCATAGGGGGGTGGCCCTCCTGTTCCGGGCCTCTCTCCACTTTCAGCCTATGGGGGTGAGTAGTGATAAGGAGGGTCATTGGCTAACGGTGAAGGGGTCATTATATGGCTGCCAATGTACGTTTGTGGTGGTTTATGCTCCTAATGCTGGACAGAATGGTTTTTTACAAGGCCTGATGGACAAGATGGGGGACTTTGTAGAAGGGCACCTGTTACTATTGGGGGACTTCAACATGGTGTGGGACAGGGATATGGATAGCTCGGGGCGCGCAGGGCAGATGCTGGGGTCTTTTCGGAAGAAACGCAGCGACAAATAGGCGAATTGGGATTGGTGGACAGCTGGAGCTTCTTACACCCTCAGACCAAGGATTATACATTTTTTTCTCATTTCCATCGCTCGTACTCTCGTATAGATCATATTTTTATTAGCCAGGCCCTCAGGGGGGATGTCCGAATGGCTAGTGTTTTTCCACTCTCAGTGTCTGATCATAGCCTAGTGGTTCTTGGGTTACACTGGTCCGTGGGGGGGGGACGGTTGGCAGAAGTGGTACTTCCCAGCAGCGTTGTTACAGGATGAGGTGTCTTGCAAGGAGCTGCGAAGGGCTATAGGAGAGTTTTTCGCTCTTAACCCGCCCTCCGATACATCAGTATATACCACATGGGATGCGTGCAAGGCCTCAATACGGGGTACATGCCTCGCCCTCAATGCGAATCTTAACAAGCTTCGGCGGAAGGAAAGGGAGGCCCTGGAGGTGGAGCTTGCTACTTTAGAACAGGCGCACAAGTCAAACCCTTCTAGGGTGACCCTCCGTCCACTTACGGCGGTGCGAGGGAAACTGAGAGCCCACTACAACAACCGGGCTGAGTTTACCCTCCTGCGTCTTCGACGCGTCTCCTACTCCCAGGGGAACAAGGTGGGACGTCACCTGGCCCGGCAGCTTCAAGATAAGCGTGAGAAGGATTACATTGGGGGCATACAGGACCACACAGGTTCTGTTAGGCACAGAGATGCAGACAAGGCAGCCCTCTTGGCCGCTTTTATGCAGATCTTTATTCGAGCGATGCCCTTGATCCAGAGGCCCAGTCTGCGTTCTTGGGTGGTCTCCCTATCCCACAGGTCTCCAGGGAATGGAATGACTTGCTGTCTTCCCCCATCACTAAGGAGGAGGTATTGGACGCCATTAAGGTTCTGAAACTCCACAAGGCCCCGGGCCCTGACGGTTACACGGCCCTGTTTTACAATACATTCGCGTCGGACATCTGCGATTACCTGGTTTCCCTTTTTAACGCAATGGCGTCTGAGGGAAGAACCTCTCACACTATGGCTGAGGCTCTGATTACCGTCCTCCCCAAACCGGGGAAGGATCTTACCAAATGCGCATCTTATCGCCCGATAGCGCTCCTCAATCTAGACGCTAAGTTGTATTCATCTATACTTGCTGGCAGGTTACAGGATTTGATGCCGGCCCTGGTCCACCCGGACCAGTCCGGGTTTATAAAAGGTCGACAAACTCATGACAACTTGAGGCGCGTGATCTATCTGATCGAGAAGGCTAATAGATTTCGCATACCGGCGGTGTTAGTAGGGCTCGACGCGGAAAAAGCTTTTGATCGCGTTGACTGGGGCTTTTTACATCGCACACTGGAAGCCTTCGGGTTTTCACCCCAATTCATAAGAATGCTTGAGGCTAATTATAACAACCCCACCTCTCGGGTACTGATTAATGGACATAGGTCCGGGAGTTTCCACCATTCCCGCGGAACGCGTCAGGGTTGCCCGCTCTCACCACTTCTATTTGCTTTAAGCATCGAACCGTTGGCCCTAGCGATTCGGGAGAACGAACAGATCTTGGGCCTCCCCTTCTCAGGTGAACAACACAAGATTTCGCTCTTCGCGGACGATGTGTTACTTTCGGTTCGGGATCCGGCGCTATCGTTACCCCATGTCCATACAGTGCTCTCTGATTTTGAGGCGGTGGCAGGATTCAGAGTCAACTTCGACAAATCGTATCTTCTGAACCTGACTCTACCTCCCGAAGAGGTGCACCGGATTCGAGCGCTTACTCCACTCTCATGGTCGACTTCATCCCTGTTACATCTGGGTGTGAGACTGACCTCTACCCTGGGCGCACTGTTTCCGGCCAACTTTCCCCCGATGCTGGCGGCGATACGTACGTAGCTGGAGAGATGGAAACCGAAGTACATCTCGTATTTGGGTAGGATTCACGCGCTTAAAATGGTCCTCCTACCTAGACTCCTATATCTCTTCCAAGCACTGCCCATTCCAGTAGGGATGGACTATTTCCGTCGGCTTAAGACCCTGATGTTGAAATTTGTGTGGCAAGGCGGCCGGGCGCGACTTTCATATGCGGTTCTTCGAGGTCCACGGGTGGAAGGGGGGGTGGGGTTCCCGGACATGCACTTGTATTATAAGGCTGCCCAATTAAGAGTGCTGGTGGAATGGTCCCAACAGCTCTCAGAGAAGCACTGGCTCCACATGGATGAGAGTGTGGCCGGAAGATCCATTTGGGACCTGGCCTGGAAACCTAAGGCGGACCGGCACAGAAGCGCGTATATTAGCACCCCCACCAGCACGGTGTTGAAGGTCTGGGACACGGTCAGTGGCGACGACCGGTGGACCACCTTCCCGTCCCCATTTACTCCTATCCATTTCAACCCGGCCTTTCCCCCGGCCCTGACGGATGGACCCTTTGGTGTCTGGAGAGAGGGTGGTTATAGGGCCCTCACTCATCTGTTTCACGGTACGGCGCCTCTTACATTCCATAATTGTATGCGGGATTATGGTGTCCTGCCCACTGAGCGCTTTCGTCACCTCCAGCTCCTACACTGGGCGACGTCACCTGGGGTGGTGGATGCCGCTACTAGACCATTGACAAAGTTTGAAGCCTTTATTCTTCGCACGTCCACCATGAAGGGGACGATCTCCTTCATCTATGGGTTGTTACTAGACACCGCGGTGTCCCCCCGACCTCGATACATGGACCACTGGGAGACTGCATTGGGGAGGGACATTTCTGACAGCGAATGGAGGAGCCTCTGTCGTGATGTAGCGGCACATAATCATTCCACAGATCTTAGAGAGGCTCATATGAAGCTTATATTTGATTGGTATCTGTATCCATCCAAGCTACATCGGATATTCCCGACGGCCTCAGATAAGTGCTGGCGAGGCTGCGGTATGCTGGGTGACTTCCGCCACATCTGGTGGGACTGCCCCACCATCCGGCCATTCTGGTCCGAGATCCTATCCTACATCAAGGATGTGATGGGCTATCCAATTCTGGATTCAATGGAGTATGTCCTGTTGGGGCTTAGAGACCCGCAGTTTGAACATCAAGCTAGAGCCGATAAACGCATTATATGGCTGTGCCTAGGGGCGGCCAAATTGACTTTGGCAGCCGCTTGGAAAAGCCCGACAGCTCAAGCCATTTCTTTATGGCATGCACGGCTATGGCGACTACTGAGTATGGAGAGACTGTCGGATATCTTTCTGGGGAATTTTAAAAACTTCATGTTCAACTGGGGACCCTTGGTTAGGTTTCTGTCTCGAGGTTTGCCATCTGCAGTTTGCCCCTCAGCTCTTCGTGCACTACATCTCTTCCAAATTTAATCACCTGCTTATATGACAATGTTCTGAATGCATGATGGTCGCCACCACTAGGGAAAGGGTGGGGGGGGGTGGAGGGGAAGTGGGGTGGGTGGGGTGTTGGGTTGGGGTTGTTGATCTACTTTTGGTTGCGACACGAATCACATGTGAAGACGGACTGCACGGCCTTCCTATATGATTGTGATCATGATTGGGACACCTTTTACTCCTGAGAACTTCGAACTGTTTGCTGAGATATGGGTGCTCCCCCCAATCGATGGAGATTGGCGAACAATAACACTTGCATTGCATCTGACTACGCTAGTTGCCGTCCCCCCTGATGTAATTCTGGTCTTTTTCTTTGCAGCAATGTTCTCTAGCACCCCCTGTGTGGGGATTTATGGCGGAATGTCGCCTGTTCTTTTTATTTTCATCCTCCTTCTTTCTCTCGCCTTCTTTTCCTCCCTTTTTTCTACTTAAAACCTTGCAAAATAAAAATTGTATTAAAAAAAAAAACACTGCCTGGGTTAAGAGGCTTTTTCTCTCTTGAGGCTAATAACTGACTGCTTTGTAATACCCAGAACAAACTAGATGGTCTTTTTGCTCCCCATATGATTAAGGAATCCCCTCTCTTACCCTTAGCTGGTACTCAACTTCCTTGTCTTCATCCAGGAAGGGAGGCTACTGCCTCTCGGGAAGCACCCTCCTTACCTGTTGGAGTATCGGGCCCAAATGATGTACTTATTGATGTTACAAGCAGACAGTGGCTACATTCACCTGCTACCCATGGGACGTCCATGTTATCCTGGAATGTAGCAGGATTGAAGATGAAGACCGTCTCCCCTGATTGGTTCGCTTCTATTGATCAGTTTGATGTCTGTTGTTTTCAAGAAAACTGGGCAGTAGTCCCCCTATTCTGCTTAGGTTACTTAAATGATTATACCACTGCAACATGTGTGGGTAAGGGTCGACCCTCAGAGGGATTGGTAATCTAGGTGCGCCAAGCTGGCGGTTTTAATATGGAGGTCCTTGAAACACAGAGTAATGATATCGGTGCGATCAGGTTGCAGTGGGGCCAACAAGGGGTTGTGGACGTTTCTAGCGCTTATGCCAATCAATCAATCAATCAATCAATCATTGCATTTATATAGCGCACTACTCACCCGGAGGGTCTCAAGGCGCTTCGGGAGGGGGGGTCCGCTACTGCTCGAACAGCCAGGTCTTGAGCTGCTTCCTGAAGGCGAGGTGGTCTTGGGTCAGGCGGAGGTGGGTCGGGAGGGAGTTCCAAGTCTTGGCGGCCAGGTGGGAGAAGGATCTTCCTCCTGTTGTGGCTCTTCGGATGCGGGGGATGGCGGCGAGGGCTTGGCTGGTCGATCGGAGGTGGCGTGGGGGAGTGGGGGCTCAAAGTGGAAGAAGTCGGACGTTATAGCGGCTTTGGCCGACTTATTAGATCTACACTCCCGTGGTTCAAACATGCTGATCGCGGGAGATTTTAATGTGACTTTTGAGCCCCTCACTCTTGAACATTGTTGTAGGAAGGTGTCATCTGACTGCATGGTTGCACCCACTTTTTTCCTGGTGTTTTGCTGGTTTTCAACTTAGTTTGGCTGGGATCCTGCTATTCAGGACCCCAGTCTATCTGTTTTCTCCCTAAAATGGATTCCATGTACAATAGGGAACACTCCAGTTTGGTTACTGGGGTACCCTTGTGAGTCCCTAGTATATGGTACAATAGGTACTAAGGGCATAGGTACCGCAGAGGCCTACCAGAGGCTGCAGCATGTATTATGCCCCCCCTGGGAAGCCTTCCAAAATTACACCACAGGACTGGTGGCGCAGCCTGGGTATGGTGGTGCATGCACCCTGTACTGAGATATAGGTTACCTATATCTACCTTAAATCACTTCACATAAAGACCTATCAGTCACTCCTATGGCAGTCCTTATCAATCCTGAAGGCAGGGTGCTGGGTTTCATGTGAGAGGGTGCCTATGCATGAGCAGAGCACCTCTGTAGCCTCGGAACCTATTCTCTGGGGCTGTTCTGTGATGCAGCCTGACCATATACTCTTAAGTGCATTATATCCTCGCGGTAAATGCTAACTTTGGGATGGGTGCACGGAAACATGTTGTGTTTGGTGTCAAACTCTTTGGAATCCTACCCCCCCCGCCAGTCCTGGCGGTGGGGGTAGAATTCCACCATTCTAGAGGGAGAGACATGTACACACCGGTCTACCCGGTAACCAGTTTAAAGATCCCTGACATCACAAAATGGATGCTGCAGCCACAGACACGAGTTCGGCCTCCTGCTGCTGGATGAAACTCTGGCAAGGGAGGCATGGACAATAGGTTTCCTGTCACAGGGAGGTGTAACCACCTCCCAGAGAGGCTTTTGTGTATTGGGGCTGGGTGTCCCTATGCATAGTCCAGTTCAAACTGGTGGCACTGGGCTATGAGCCCCTGCTCTGGCAAGAAACTGGACAAAGGAAATGGGTGTAGCCACCCCTCTTTTCAAACCCTCCCTTAGGTGGGTCCCCAGAGTTAGTCCAAGCCCTTTCTTACGCATAAGTAAGGAACCCCTGGCAGAGGACTTTAGATATCCCTTGACAAAACTCTGCAACTGAATCCTGGAACTTCAACGCTCTACTCAAGGCTAGAGAACTGAAGAAATCTCCCTTGGGGTCAAGGAGTGATTCCCCTGCTTGGCAGGCACCAACAAAGCATTTGCCAGTCTGCATCTCCGAAGCTCCCGACAGACTCTGAAGTATCTGCAGCCCAGGAAGAGGATTTCCAAACTTCTCAGAGGTCGACCCGAGTCCCCTGCATAGCTGGGACCTGCAGCCGACGTGAGTGACGTGGATCGGGAACGCATGGACACCGTGCACATTTGCAAGTGAACTGACTTCTCGACATCTCTTGAAGTCGTGCTTTAGGCTACTTGTAGCCCTAGCCCCAATCACCATCTGCACTAAAGATTGTGGGCCCACACTCCATGAGTGTTCCGTGGGCCCGCTTCTTGAATTTCCACTCGAGGCTCCTAGTCCGTTAACTGGTGGGTCCCTATGAAGTCAACTCTGATTTTCCTTGGGCTTCTCTGATTGCTTTAGATGTGCCCTGACTCCCCACCAACTGGTGAGTCCCTCGGACCTTGCTGGCCCGCACCGAAGCATCTTTCTCCTTTCTGCATGGGTTGCTGTTGCCAAGGCTTGTTGGGTCCAATTCGGGCACCGATACAGCAGCTCTTGACATCCTTCGTGGGACAGCACAAACCTAGCTCCTGGTTGTCGTCGACGCCTCCTGGTCCTCGTGGCTGAAAAGTCAAGCTTCACCTCCTTCACCTGAAATAACCCAACATCGGTGGGCATCTGCCTATCGTGCCCCTGGTCACTGGCTAGTGACCCAGACTCTTTCCCCTCTGCTTTCAGGTTCTTCTCATCTTACATCCAGGCTTGGATCACTGTGGACACTTTCCACTTCAACTGCAGTAGCACTTTGCAGCAGATCGCCATTGGAACAGTGACGATTCCCGACACCTAAAGATACCTATGCACCCGGCTTCCCTGGGTGAGGTAACTCGAGTAATCCATTGCTCCTGTGGGTGTTGGCTTTAGAACCACTTAAGTCTAAAGGGATTTGCTCAAAGTCCTCCTCTAAGTGTTCCTTTTCTTTAAATTTCCAACCGCGACATTCCCTATTGAAGTTAACGGCGATCCGTGGCTGTGTTCAGACACTGCACGTGTCCCCTGTGGGTCCCCTGCGTCACTACCTTGGGTGGTTCCTGGTGGCCCCAGCACTTCTTCAGGCTCCAGGCCTTGTGTCTATCAAAGTTGTGGTTCTTATACCACTTTATTGATATATGGTTTGGTACGCCCCTAGGGCTCAACATATAATGTGTTAATTTACTGTGTACTATTAAGTTTTCTGTATGTACTTTTGCCTCTAGCCTCATAAAGAGACTAGAGGGATGTGTTTAGAATAAATACATATATGTTATATATATTCCTTGTGTGGTTCTCCTTTCATTTGGTCATTCACGAGATTATAGACTGGTAAAACAAGCTGCTTTACATTCCTCCAAGACTTAGCCTGAAGGCTGCTCTCCATAGCTACCACAAGGATAGCTTTCAATAAAGGTTGTCTGTAACCTATCATCAATAAGGGTCGTTTGGATTGGTGCAAGGTGCAAGAATAGTGGACAGAATATGCCAGGCCAACTTCTCACATATTAATTCAAGTCTTGCTAAAGCAGGCACGACAAAGTGCACAGCATTGGCGCCCTTCTTCTTTGTATTTGCAGCAGCGTGCCATGCGCCCTTCCACTTTAATAATGCCTGTCGCTTATTTGAAATGCAGCCCACACAGCATTCGCGGGACGCCGCTTGTTTGTATTTGCAGCGCCATGCAGGATTTCTCTTTGGGAGCGGCTGCCACCCCGCACAGCATGCATGTCCTGCAAGTGCTGTGTGGGGTGGCGGCTGTTCTTGAAGTGGGAACATGTAGGGCCCTCTGCAAATGCAAACAAGCGGGCACCCATGCCCAATTAATGGATAACTTATCCTACGCCTTCGTCAGGACCTTAAGTATTGCTACTGCTCTCCGTCGGTACATCTGGGGGTTCCAAAAGACGCCTGGGGCTTTTGGAACTGCCAGAGGTACCAACGGAGAGAGTGGTGCCTCCTATGTCCTGATCCGTGGCCAGGTGATGCGAGGTCTTGTCCTCTCAAAAGACGGTAAATTGTTATTTACAGAGGAACTATTATCCTTATTTACAGGTAAAGAGATTGTATCAGTTCCAACTCTTTACACATGTTATATATTGTGTATTTATAACACTCACTTGCAGTAGCAATACTTAAGGTCCTGACGAAGGCATAGGACAAGTTATCCGTTAATTGCTGAAACATGTTGACCCTTCACATCTAGACAGTTTTTGTTTAAGACTGTCGTTTTGTACTGTTTTTATGTCTTGATCTCTGAGAGGCGCGAATAAATAATGTTGCTTCCCATTGGTCAATTTTAACTCACATCACATACACACTACTGCACTGCATTCACGATTCCCACATAATCGAGTACTCGCATCTAGAGCATACAGCGTGTTTATCACGATAGTTCAAAACATCTGCAAGCTATCCTTTCCTGAAGCAAGGGTTGTAAATGTGGGTGTACTTGTAAAGCGCACTGCGACTCCATGGAGTATCCTGGCGCTGAAGACCGCTGGGGAACCTGTCCTGGTTTTCCCTGTAAGATTGTCCCTTTCTTGGTATCTCCAAGGTGAAACCAGGCATCCCCGGCATCTGTGGGGGGCCGTTGTAGAGATGAGGCAAGCTTAATGCCCAGAGTTACCGAGTGTGTTCCCTGGTTAGGGTAGGCACGGAGGCGAGAATTATCGAGTCCGTTTTGATCCTGGTCCACGACCCTGCCGCGTCGGGAATTGAACCCTGGTCCCAGGCCGTTCTCTGCTTACGGGTCTGCCGCCTCTAACCAGTGAGCCACACCACTCCAGGGTTGCAGCCCTTAGTGCCACTATTGGGCATTAGGAGGAGACCCAGATGATGAAGCATGTCACCACTGGTTGTAGAAACCAGATTAGTCCAGTTGCTAGTTTCTTACGTTTATCTTGCTTATCAGACCCGTGGATATTTGTGTTGTTTAGAAAACAACCCTAGGCCAGACAATGGAAGAGGCATGGCCTCTGAAAGGGGGGCGAATAATAGAGCACAGGGTCTGCATATGATTTAAAACCAGCCCAGACTGATTATTAATACCAACAAAGAAAACACCCACCCTGCAAACAGCCTCCTTTAACAGGCACTTTCCATTCATTTGATAAGTAAAACAACATATAATGCACCCGTGTTTAAGTGTTTCTCTCTCTTTATTTCATAATAATACTGAATGGGATTTCTTTTCAATTGGACTTGGGAGTGCAGTGTATTTGTCTCGTGGCTTGGGGAGTCAAGTTAAATAAATCACTATACTAATTCAACACTAATCATCAATAGTTAAATAAATAATGTAATTCATTCAACAGCTTGTGTTTTGCTTCATATGAGTAATCAACAGATTGTGCGTTTACGATACCCCAAAACAAAGTATAATTATCATATAAAAGTTATACCCCCTTTTATTAGGGCACACAATAAAAGTTCCCGAATAAAAAAGGCAGGATTTCGTTTTGTTTGGAAGCTACGTTATGAAATCAACAAGTCCGTTTTATTTAGCTGTCAGATGCGTTCACCCAGTACTTCATTATCTGTGGACATGACTGTGAGAAGTTGGCCTGGTATATGATGTCCACAGTTGTGTGGGCACCTTGTATCAGTCCAAACACTCCCTTATGGTGATGGTTGTAAAGTCAACCTTATAGACCAGCTATCCTACTGGAAGCATGGACAAAGCAGTCTAAGGCTAAAACTTCAGAGGGCATGTGAAGCCAGCTGTTTTACCATATATTTTGCCATATGTAACCTTTTGAATATCAAATGAAAGGACACCACACAGGTTATATATAAAATATATATGTATTTATTACTAACACAACCCCTCTGGACTCTTTATGAGGTCAGAGGACACAGCACATAACAAGTTACTCAATTATCATACAATAAGTTGCACAAAATACAGTACTTACAGCTATTGTCAGTATTTTCAAATGTCGAGAAGAATTTTTGAAGAGTTGACAACGTTTGTAGAAATCTGAAATATAATGTTTAACATTTAAAATTAAGTCTCAAATTATTTTTATAAATGCTATCTTCTATTGTGTTTTAACTTATACTTACTTGTTTCCACGAAAGGAGTTGTATTTTTTGGCTCTAGTTGTTTCTTGAGGAAAAAGGTCAGAGTGACAGCATTTATCGTCTGCTCTCTCTGGTAGTTGAATAACTACTGATTTCACAATGTTGTCTTACTTGTATTTATAGGTTTTTGTGAGTGTCATCATAATTTTCGATTAAAGCATCGTTTAAATGTGTATTTTTTTCTTATTTGTTTGATGTGGAAACGTATAATTTAAATTAACTATTTAAAAGAGAGTGTTTTATGCTTCAAATTGCGTTTAGTCCTCCATTTTGTTTTGATTGGCTTGGTGTTTGCTTCATGAAAAGAGTTGTAGGACTAATTTTTTCCTTTGTTTCTAAAATGGCGGCTATGTTTATGCTTTGGTAATTTTTTTCGGCAGAGTTTCCTTTATGTGTTTCCTTTATATTATTGTAATATTAATATCTTTCGAAAATCAATTTCTGAAGATTTATCAAACTGTTTATTATATTTGAAAAATGTGTTTAATACTTGTATTAATTTTAATACTCGAGTACCTTTTGTAGATATGCTCGTTATTTAAAAAAAATTGTATTAAATCATTTCCGTGTTGTAATACACTTCCTCAACCAAAATCATTTTATATTTGGATATCCCAATCTAGGATGTATTTTTGTATATTTAAAAAATATATATATTTTGTTATGTTGTCTGATACTCGAGTATTTATTTTAATACTTGAGTATTAATTGTTAAAATTAAAATGATATTTTTAATAATTATTGTTCAGTTTCTTACTACATTTTAATACACTTCCCCACCCAAAACCCCTATTTTCCCTGCATCCCGTCCCAGGAGTTATTTTACAAAATTAAAATATATTTATTATTAATTTTATACGCGTTGTAATGGTATGCAGTATATTTGTTTTCGTTGTAATGCTAGTTTTTAATTATAATTATTACTTTGAGTTGTAATGGTATGCGTTGTAAAAACTTTCGTTGTAATGGTAGTTGCGTTGTACCAAATGTGTTGTAATGGTATGCGTTGTAAAAGCATGTGTTGTAGTGTCATACATCCGTCAGATAGTCACTCCACCACGACGTTAAGTATCAATCCCGCTTAACACGAATCAACAGAAAGTTATAATTAAAATCTGTACCTGGAGGTCGTTATAGAAGTGGTATGATGTAGGGCCACTTGTTAGAGGGGGGCCCAGACCAGCCTCCTCCGGGCTTTGATGGGCAAAGACGGGCCCGCCCTTGGCCCCCGCGCGTCCCGCGCCGTGGGATCCCCCAGAGAGTTTTATGGACCTGGTGGCTGGCTGGCGCTTCTCTTCACGCGAGATCGCACTGCCCTGTGGGAGATGGAGTCCAGGCAGTCCGTGGTCCGTGTTCAGGAACAGAGTAGAAATAATACGGAGTCCTGTGGTGGTGCCACAATATCCCAACAGGGCCCAGGCAGCAGCACAAACAGCAGAGCAGCAATGCGGGCAAGTAAGGATGTGATCATATCAGTAAGAGCCCCAAGAGGAAGTCTATTTTTATATTGACCCTGGGTGCGGACTGTAGAAGCTTCAAGAAGGGCACCTCTGCCCAGAAGAGGACCTTATCTTATTGCATCATCCTGTGCATCAAAAAGGAACTGACTATGAGAATCTGCGCTCAGTCCCCAAGAGCAGAGTCCTCTGCATCAGCACTTGTCAGGGGTGTTCCTGTTGCTGAGATTTACTGTGCAGTGACATGGGCTTATCCTCCACACCTTCACTAAGCGTTATTGCATGGATTCAGAGGAGCGGAGGGATGGCCAGTTCAGACGTTCAGTGCTTCAGGGTCTTTAACAGCATTATTTATGACTCTTGGTGTGGTTCCAGAATCATGGAAGTCTTCCATAACTGTGGCGATTCACAAGAAAGGGGTGGAGAGATGACCCCTCCAACTATCGGCTAATTTCCCAATTAGGCAACATCAGGAAAATCTTTGGGAAACTATTACAGTCATGACTCAAGACCTGGACAGAGGAGGAGAATATTGCCTCTAGCCCTCAGGCTGGAGCCTGAAAAGGCCAAAGTAGAATCGAACAGGCTCTGAGGTTGTACATGATCTGTATGAAGTTTGTGTCCCTGGAAACTACCCGCTCTACTTAGTCTTAAGAGACCTAAAAACAGCATTCGATTCTGCCGCCGCTCCGTCCTTCTGAGTCTTCCACAGGAAGGAGGATCCCAAGCAACTATTTGAGTATCCGAAAGGATCTGCAGCGGCAATCATTCCAGAGTAAGATTTGGTGTAAAAGAAGAATGCACAGAGAAGTTTGAAATAAACATTGGCGTTGGGCAGGGTTGCGCACTTGCCCCAGCTTTATTCAACATTCATATCAGTGGAACTGATTCTCTCTGGAATCTTCGTCTTGATGTTCCGATATTGGAGAAGGAAAATATTTCGATCCCGCTGGTTGCAGATGATGCAGTTATATTAGCGCGTACTGAAAAATCAATGCATCAGCTTTTGGAAGGCTTCGAGCTATTCTGTAAAGTACAGAAGTTAATAATCAATAAAGAGAAAAATATATGATAATTATTCCTAAATCAAAGGTATTGTTGACATTCAGGATTAATGGTAAACCAACTAAGCGACTTAAAACATGACTACCTCTGCATATGCATGGATGACCATTTATATTGGAAAGCTCATATGGCGAAGGCGGAAACAAACTTGACGCCACTATTCTACATTTTGATAACTCAAGCAGCAAGAGACCAATAAAACTAGCACTGATGCATTCAAGAAAAATGCACGTGTGGCCTTCCCTTATGGTGCTGAACTGTGGGATTTTACGAAAGTTCAGACTCTTCTTAAACTGGGAAACATCTTCTTGTAACATGTACTAAACCTGGGTCCCGGTACCCCAATGACAGTATTAAGAGCTGAGCTGGGGTTCACCGGAGGATCTCACCCCGTAAGATAATGGAGGCGAATGTGGTCAAATCTATCCTTTGCATCATATAGTATGGTTCCGCAGGAACTGCGCCGATGCAGGATTGCAATAATTTACTCCGGTTCAAGCATGCTGAGAACATTCTAACATACACTAGTTGAGTAGAGAAATAGAATCATCTGGAACTGATGAATAAGGCAACACTAGAACTGGTTAAAAAAAATATTGTGCATTCATGTGGAGCAAGCAAGAAGCAAGGAAAGGCATCCTTCCGACTAATTACCAGAAAGTAAAATGTGAACCGCGCCTGGAGCAGTTCATGGACTTGCTGTTCCCTGTTGAGAAAATGGCTTTATATCTCATGTTCAGATTAGGAACTCTTCAGGTGCGGACCTTAACTAAATTATGGGTATAGCCCCTGGAGGCGGATCTGACACATGTCCCCGTACATAAGGGGGCCCTGAGTCATTTATGCATTTTAAGCTGCTGGGTTATATGTCGCATAAAATCCGAAGGTACTACCTAAGTCCACTTTTTCTAACACGTAATCTGAGATGCAGCAGTGCAGTACTTTTCTTATGTTATAGAACTGATCGTATGGAGATTTGCCAGGCAGTTGCTTCGTATATGCAGACCTGCTATAGACAGCAGCGAAGGAAGTGGGTTCAAACCATAAACCAACTGTAGTGATGGTTTTGAAATTTTCCGTTTATCTCTGGGGGCTGTGCTCGTCCTTTGACATATTTGCCTTCATAACATGAAATATTTAACAATAAGGGGTGGTGATGGACAGAGTCTCTGAATTAAGCAGAATACTCTCACCCACTCAAGAGATCAGGGCTAGATCCAACACCGTTTGTTAGCTCAATGCACCATCCCAGCTCAGAACCTGGCTATATGCAAATTAGTCTGTTCCTGTCCCAGTGCAAGATGGGAACAGGGCAAACCAAACTACTAAGCCAATTCTTACACTGGGAAGGAAACAAGCTTCCGGTGACCGGTTTCTAGCATTTCAGCCGTCGTCGGCCTGGCTTGCTTGAATCCTGATGGTGCAATGAGCAAGGGACTCATGTCTGAGTATACCCTTCCACGCTTAGGGTGGGCAAAATATTTAACAACAAGGGGTGGTGATGGACAGAGTCTCTGAATTAAGCAGAATACTCTCACCCACTCAAGAGATCAGGGCTAGATCCAACACCGTTTTTTAGCTCACTGCATCATCCCAGCTCAGAACCTGGCTATATGCAAATTAGTCTGTTCCTGTCCCAGTGCATGATGGGAACAGGGCAAACCAAACTACTAAGCCAATTCTTACACTGGGAAGGAAACAAGCTTCCGGGGACCGGTTTCTGGCATTTTAGCCGTCGTCGGCCCGGCTTGCTTGAATCCTGATGGTGCAATGAGCAAGGGACTCACGTCGGAGTATACCCTTCCACGCTTAGGGTGGACAAAATATTTAACAACAAGGGGTGGTGATGGACAGAGTCTCTGAATTAAGCAGAATACTCTCACCCACTCAAGAGATCAGGGCTAGATCCAACACCGTTTTTTAGCTCACTGCACCATCCCAGCTCAGAACCTGGCTATATGCAAAATAGTCTGTTCCTGTCCCAGTGCATGATGGGAACAGGGCAAACCAAACTACTAAGCCAATTCTTATACTGGGAAGGAAACAAGCTTCCGGGGTAGCTTGTTTCCTTCCCAGTGAAAGAATTGGCTTGGTAGTTTGGTTTGCCCTGTTCCCATGATACACTGGGCCAGGGACAGACTAATTTGCATGTAGCCAGGTTCTGAGCTGGGATGGTGCAGTGAGCTAAAAAACTGTGTTGGATTAAGCCCTGATCTCTTGACTGGGTGAGAGTATTCTGCTTAATTCAGAAACTCTGTCCATCACCACCCCCTGTTGTTTAATTCATAACATGAAAGGCACTGGAGAACCTTATGGACTGGACAGAGTATCAAGAGGTATTGTTGCACATTTCTTCTTGTACCTGCACTTTAGAAAATGCTTGCTTAGGTGTTGGCCGTCTATTGGGGCATATCTGAGGGTTTAATTTCCACCCGGCTGTCAGCAAAACTGTAATTATTTGGACAATCCTCGTTTTTTTAACACACTAGGTAACGTCTGCGCAGCAGGCTTGTGCTCTTCTTTTATTTCTGATGTTTATAAGACAGCTGTCAGGCTTGCTAGGGGTTTACTTGCTCTGAGTAGGCAACAAGCAGACGGAGATACCGGTATCTGCCCCTATGTACGTGCTTGTTAGCTGGTACGCTTTGTAAGATCTAATGACCGCTCTATCTAATTGATTGGTTTTAAAAGTGATGTACGTCATCCATTTGCACTAGCATTTTACGTCAGATCATGGATTATGCGCAAAGTGTAGTATTTGTATGAACTGTGCTTAAGTCGTTTTAAATTAACAAGAATTGTGATTGTTTTATTATCTGCTGTAAATAACGCTGACAATAAACCTTTGCTATCAAGTACCACACCTGCAGGAATGCTCAGTGGGTTGTGCGAAGCTAGATTTAACATGGTCGTCTGTGGAAGTGTGTCCCTCCAGAAATCAGAGTACATCATACGGTGGGGCTCAAGAAAGTTTTATATAAGTATCACAGATGCAGAGACCCTTTCCATCATCAAGCTAAGACCAACGGACAAATGTCTCTATTCCAACTCACGGCCTAGCAACTATCCCCACAGTCCAGAATATCATGACACAGGACGTCACACCTTCTCCCCCCTTACATATAGGGAGGAGTCACTTTAGTCTGGTGCTCAATTACATGTGTAGATGTGTCTGGTGGTGCCTGATAACTGAAAGGCACACATTTGTTTACATACAATTTCAAATATGTCTGATTTATTATTCCTATTACCGCACTTTCAACCTTGAGAAGGCCCATCCTAGACCAGTGTGTGGACAAAACACATGCCGACAAATCGAGGACAAAGGTATTGGAACATGGTCTAGGGACACTGACAACAAATCCTACATCAAACTTCACGTTTAACTGATGGAGCGCAAAGAGCGATAGAAAGCGATATACTGAGAAAAAGTAACCTTGAGATTTGCTGCAAACTAAAGTAAATTACAAAAAACTAATAAAAGTACTACATATCCACAGCTGTGAGACCTGGAAGTCGATTATTTCTCAATATAGCCCTAGTTTATGATTAAAGTGCTCACAATATCATCCGCGCTAGAAGAGATGGGAGCCTGGGGTGTCTGGTCACAGAAGCTCATTTACATACAAAGGGGGTGACAACCTGTTCACAACGCACAGCACAGCTTGTTTACGTAAAGTGCTTGTACACAGAACAGGGTAAAGTCTTGTGTCTCTTTTTTTCATTTTCTTTAATATATCCTGCACCTCGCTCTCTTCTTCTCTTTCTCTCATTTCATTCATCATACATTACTCAAATTCACTATTGCTTTATCAGCACGGCACAAGTGGGGGGTAGCCACAGTTTGAAGGGGTCCCCCCACTATTATCTAGAAACTTGACTCAGTTCCATCTAGCTCCTTAGCCTGCGACTGTTTGTTTGTGTGAGTGGCGCAAGAGAGGAACAGAGAACTTGACAAAATTAGCCCTTCTTTTGCTTAATACACAGTAAATGTGAACCACTTTGGGGCTTAGGGGCTGGATAAAGAATAACATCAGGAAACAAACGCAAATTAAAAGCACATTTCATTTATTTGCTGAAAATTGTTTAAAAATGTAATTTCAAAGTTTCACATATCTGTTTAAAAATATTTACACTTTCAGTCATTTCCGAGTTTAGTTACAAACTAATAGTGGGAAAAACACATGATGTATATAAACTGAAACCGTATTTTTACATTATTTTATGTTTCTTGTTTTGTGTTTTTAAAACTGGCCGTCAACTAGGCGTGGGCGGAAAATCCGTTCCGCTCGCGGATTTTGCGGATTTTCGGGAAATCCGCAATCCGCGAGATTTGCGAATTTCCCGCAAAATCCGCAAATCCGCGAGCAGCGGATTTTGCTCGCACTGCTCGCACTGTTCGCGTGAGTTCGCGCCCCGCGAATAAGTGCAAAATTGCAGAAATACGATCTTGGCAAAACTGAAAGTAACTACTTACCAGGTTCAAAAGTTCAGGCACATCATTAGTAGCCATTTCCTGTAGTGCTTCCTGAGGGGCCCCTCCAGAGTTCAGTTGCCAGTTGAAACTATTATGTGACCCTGCTCTGAACCTCAGAATAGTTACACATATGCCACAAAGGTCCTGAATTACAGCTAAGGGAGACAAGCAGGAGCCAGGCTGGAAGTTAAAATCCATTAATCAGCCCCTAATTCATTATTGTCAGTTGGGGCAGGGCAGGTGTTGTAACTAATTTTGCAACAATGAAAGCACTTAGCAAGTGCAAAAGATCACTAATCAGGGCGCACTAAGGAAGCAGGTGCCAGCTAAAAAAATATTCTGTGACACATTAATCAGCCCCAAATTAATTCAGGTCACTTGAGGCAGGGAAGGTGTGCTTTGCTTTGCCGAAAATAATGTACACTGGACAACCAGAGGGTGTAGTGATGAAACAGAGGGTGGCATGGGTGGGCCAGAGGGTGGCATGAGTAGTCAGAGAGTGGCAGTGGTGACAGAGAGTGGCAGTGATGAAGAAGAGTGTCCCAAACAGGCTGGACACGTAGAAACAACAAGTTCGCAAAACTTGCGACCCGACAGGTAAGTTCGCAAATTGCGAAATTGTAAAAACCCTCGCGAACTGGCAGAAACACGGGCGAACACAAAAAAAAAAAAAATCCGCAAATTCGCGGGAATTCGCGGATTTTGCGGATTGCGAATCCGCAAATCCGCAAAATTCGCGGATTGCCAATCCGCAAAATCCGCTCATGCTTACCGTCAACCTTTCACGTGAAAATTAGTGTAAGGGCCTGACATCACTTCTTGTGATGTCACTACATGTGACGTCACTGTAATTTGCATATGATAATGGGCTCCTTTACTATTTTCCTTACTTGTGCGCTGTTTATTGGCATGACATGGGTCTATAGGTATTAAAAATAAACATATAAATTCACAGGTGTTCAGACCATTTCGCTGGTGATGTGACACATTGACATGTATTTGGCTGCTTCTTCTATTTTTAGGTGAGTACATATAACGTGCCGTTCCCCCTCCTTCCATTTCTCTCTATTTCTCGCCCCTTTCTTTGTCTCTCTCGCTCTCTTTATCTCTCACCCTCTCTATCTCCCACACACTCCTGTTGCCCACACAGACCGGCTTTAGGGCTCATAGCTCCACCCTCGACAACATCTTAGCCCTTTCCTACCTTGCGAAGAAGGCCAATACGAGGAACAAGCCGCCCCTGTTCTGCTGTTTCATAGACTACTCCACAGCCTTTGGCCGGCTCTGGGCAAAACTTGATTCCCGGGGGCTTCCACAGGCGCCGCTAAAAGCCATAAAAGCGCTCTATGAGGGTACCTGGGTCAAGGTGAAGCTAAGTCCTACAATAACAACTTCTAGAATTGACACCAACTCTGGCCTTAAGCAGAGTTGCGTCTTGGCCACCATGCTTTTTAATTTGTATACTGCGGACATGGGGGCAGCTCTGAAAGATGCCAACTTAGTACCCCCAAAATTGGGGAAGCTTGCTTTGGGAACGCTCCAGTATGCAGACGACACAGTGATCATGGACCACACTAGGGTGGGGCTCCAAAGAGCCTTAAGTACCTTGGCCTCATATAATAAGGCAAATGACTTACGGATCAACGTGTGCAAGACTAAAATCGTGATTTATGGCAAATACCCCCATAAAAAAGAAGCTTCATGGACTCTGGGGGAGCACCGTATCGTCACTGCCCCATCCTACAACTATCTGGGCACCTGGGTCTCTGAGAGTGCCACTGCAGTTAAACACCTGAAGGAGCTTAAACCAAAAACTGACAAAACCATTTTGTCGCTAAGACGCCTAAGTCATCGCTGGACAGTCCCTCAAATTGAATTGCCACGTTTTTTGCTAAATTTTAGATGTCTGTGTTGAACATTAATGCTTATGTTTTTTTAGGTATTGTTTTATTGTAAAATTGTGATGTTGTTTTATATTAATTTCTGATTGAATATTTCTGTATTGTCAAATTTGTTTTTATATTTGAACAACTATTAAAATGATATATGAACCTTTTTTAATTTTCTTGTTAAGAATTCCTTTATTGTAACTACACCTATTTTAAATGGTTTGATTTTATGCACATATTGTTTTTTCCCTGAACCAAAAACTATCAAACTCTTCTGGGGGTCCTTGTTACTTACATTATAAAACACGCAATTGAAGCATTGAAAATCGAGAGAAGGAGTTTGCCCCTGCACGAAATTCCATTCTCAGCCTGGGCTCAAGCTGTTAAGCGCCAAGTCCAGATCATTTCTTTTGGGCTTGACCTTCCATCTCTTCGGCAAAACCCACTAACTCTGGCCCTGGACAAATCATATATTCTAGGTAAACCCCAACCTTACCTGCAAGAACCAGTATCCACTTACGCGAGAAAGAAAATTTTGTACTTTCGCCTTCTGACCCTCAGGATCGTGGACTTTAACCCCAAATGGGCCCGTACGGATGGCAACATAGCCTGTCGTCTCTGCAACTACCGCAGAGAATCCTGGCTACACTTGTTGTGTTGCTGCACAAATTTGGTCAATGACCGCCATCGTTTGTTGCTTCCGATTTTACGGAACACGGACTATAGAACTTGCAGAGAGGCTTCGAACTGGTGCCTCTCTGTCTCCACGACCTGTTTGATAGCCAGAGTTGGGAAATTCATACACCAGGTAAAAATGGCACTCGACTCCCACCTAACGGCTGTGCCTGCAAAGTAACTGGAATCCTTCGGCCCCAGTCATCTAACCTGGGCTGGTTTAAAGCTCCACGAGGAATCCATCTATCGCCAACCGCCCTTGGTGCACGAATTGACTTTACCGAACTTTCATGTGCCTCCCCTTATCAGTTGGGAAACATTGGTGCAACCTATACTCCACTCCTTTTAAAAGAATTCTGTTTTGGACAACTAAACAGTACTAATATGTTAGTATTTTAACTTAAAGTGATATTTACTTTTATGAGTGTATGGGACACGTGGGGGGGGATGGGACGTTCATCAAGTTATTTATCTTATACTGTAAAGATTTTAAGTAATCATGCAGTTCATTAATAAATTGACAATTGTCCTGTTAGCGTTAGCTTCATGAATGTCACTGCCACTTCTGGCATTCATACGACAAATCCTTTAGAACATTTGAGGACAAGGGACAATCAAGTGTGGAAGACTAGTTGCTGGGAGTGCAACTGATTGTCCTGGCACATATATACTTTTGATGTGGGATTTCGCTATATCACCACATTCTTCAGAGTCTACTGCTTACAATGGCTCAATTCTGGTAAAAAGTTGAGTTTGGGAAGTCACAAACTGAATAGGGAGAGCCAAGTCGGAGAGGAGCCATGGGTCACACTTAGTTATAAGGCCCCAGGCACAAGCTGATCCATCAACCGATAACAGAGTGTAAAAGATGCAGCAAACATTACTTAAAAACACTTATATGCTCTTTTATATCTAATAACAGGTTATTTCTTGAACACCTGTGCTTCACTTTAGTTCATCACATATACTACTGCGGCATTTGTTAATAGTAATATCTACATTTTACCAATGAAGTTTCCCATCTCCAGAGCCCTGACAACGTGTTTACTCTGGGTATGTTTGGTTTATAGGTTTTATCACTAATCCGACAAGTTAGCTGAAAATATCGTTGCTAGTCCCAGTATTGTTCAGTGTTGCTTTTACAGATAGTGTGATCAGGTGCGATTGAATGTTGTTCTTTGTATCTCTTCTTCACCAAATAAAAATCAACAATTTTTCTTTTCTTTTAGTCCACATTGTGATAGCCTCCCACTGTGTATCCTGGTACATCATGTCGCTTTGCTATGTGTACAGAAGTGAACAATCACTGGAAACAAACACTTTTATAATTCTACAAATACTGTTATCTGTTTTCCTTCTTTACTGCTAGTCTGGTCTTCTATCATCTGGCATTTCAATGTCCCACATAATTTGAATTTAATTTTTTTCCGTAATTCATTCCTCTCACAATAACTGCACTGTTCTGCTCTTGTCTTTGTCCTCAGATGGGTCAATATTATTTTGATGTTCTTAAGTTGTTTCCAGAGTCTCTGTGTTCGCTGATGTGTTTGGAGGTTTGATAAGTGACTAAAGCTCTTCCTACATTTACTGCCGTTGAATAGTTTTTCCCAAGTGTGTGTTCGCTGATGACTTTGAAGGTGTGATAACTGACTAAAGCACTTTGCACATTCACAGCACTTCAATGGTTTTTCTCCTGTGTGTGTTCGCTGATGAATCCTTAATACTGAAGAGTCGCGAAAACTACTTTCGCATTCACTACAATGATAGGGTTTTCCCCCTGTGTGTGTTAGCTGATGTGTTTGGAGGCTTGATAAGTGACTAAAGCTCTTCCCACATTCAATGCAGTTGAATGGTTTTTCCCCTGTGTGAGTTCTCTGATGAATCCTTAATGCTGAAGAGCCGCGAAAAGTACTGTCACATTCACTACAGTGTTAGGGTTTTTCCCGTGTGTGTTCGCTGATGATTTTGTAGCACTGATAATTGACTAAAGCTCTTTAGACATTCATTGCACTTGAATGGTTTTTCTCCTGCGTGAGTTAGCTGATGATACCTTAATGCTGAAGAGCTGCGAAAACTACTGCCACATTCACTACAATGATAGGGTTTTTCCCCTGTGTGTGTTCGCTGATGATACCGTAATGCTGAAGAGCTGCGAAAACTACTGTCACATTCACTACAATGATAGGGTTTTTCCCCTGTGTGTGTTCGCTGATGGCTTTGTAGATGTGACAATCGGCTAAAGCTCTTTGGACATTCACTGCACTGTAATGTTTTTTTTCCTGTGTGAGTTCGCTGATGATACCTTAGTGCTGAAGAGCCATGAAAACTACTGTCACATTCACTACAATGATAGGGTTTCTCCCCTGTGTGTGTTCGCTGATGTGTTTGAAGGTTTGATAAGTGACTAAAACTCTTCCCACATTCACTGCAATTGAAAAGTTTTTCCCCTGTGTGTGTTCGCTGATGTCTTTGTAGCACTGATGATTGACTAAAGCTCTTGACACATTCATTGCACTTGAATGGTTTTTCTCCTGTGTGAGTTCGCTGATGAATCCTTAATGCTGAAGAGCCGCGAAAACTACTGTCACATTCACTACAATGATAGGGTTTCTCCCCTGTGTGTGTTCGCTGATGTGTTTGGAGGTTTGATAAGTGACTAAAGCTCTTCCCACATTCACTGCAGTTGAATGGTTTCTCCCCTGTGTGAGTTCGCTGATGACCTTGAAGTACTGATAATTTACTAAAGCTCTTTAGACATTCATTGCACTTGAATGGTTTTTCTCCTGTGTGAGTTCGCTCATGATACCTTAATGCTGAAGAGACGTGAAAACTACGGTCACATTCAGTACAATTATAGGGTTTTTCCCCCGTGTGTGTTCGCTGATGACTTTTTAGGTCTGATAACCGAATAAAGCACTTTGCACATTCACTGCACTTGAATGGTTTCTCCCCTGTGTGTGTTCGCTGATGACCTTGTAGTACTGATAATTTACTAAAGCTCTTTAGACATGCATTGCACTTGAATGGTTTTTCTCCTGTGTGAGTTCGCTGATGATACCTTAATACTGAAGAGCTGTGAAAACTACTGTCACATTCACTACAATGATAGGGTTTTTCCCCTGTGTGTGTTCGCTGATGACTTTTTAGGTCTGATAACCGACTAAAGCACTTTGCACATTCACTGCACTTGAATGGATTTTCCCCTGTGTGTGTTCGCTGATGAATCCTTAATGTTGAGTAACGACTAAAAATGCTTTCACATTCATTGCAATGGTATGGTTTTTCCCCTGTGTGTGTTCGCTGATGTGTTTGTAGATTTTCTAATCGATTACAGCTCATCCCACATTCACTGCACTGGTATGGTTTTTCCTCAGAGTGTGTTCGCTGATGTCTTTGTAGGTGATCTAATCGACTAAAGCTCTTCCCACATTCACTGCATTTAAATGGCTTTTCTCCTGTGTGTGTCCGCAGATGATTTTGTAGGTGTGATGACTTACTGAAGCACTTTGCACATTCACTGCACTTGAATTTCTTTTCTCCTATGTGGTTCCACAGATGGCTTTGTAGGTGTGACGAGAAAGTAAAACACTTTGCACATTCACTGCACTTGAATGGTTTTTCCCTTGTGTGTGTTTGTTGATGTCTTCGTAGGTTTGATAATTGACTAAAGCTCTTCACACATTCACTGCACTTGAATGGCTTTTCCCTTGTGTGTGTTTGCTGATGTGTTTGGAGGTTTGATAACCGACTAAAGCTCTTGACACATTCACTGCACTTGAATGGTTTATCTCCTGTGTGCCTTCGCTGATGAATCCTTAATGCTGAAAAGTAACTAAAACTACTGTCACATTCACTACAATGATAGGGTTTTTCCCCCCGTGTGTGTTCGCTGATGACTTTGTAGCTTTGATAATCGACTAAAGCACTTCACACATTCACTGCATTTAAATGACTTTTTCCCTGTGTGTGTTTGATTATGTCTTTGAAGGTGTGATAACTGACTAAAGCACTTTACACATTCACTGCACTTGAATGGTTTTTGTCCTGTGTACATGTGCTGATGAAGCTTGAGTTGTGATGACAAACTAAAGCTCTTGCTGCAGGTGTATGATTCTTCTTTCTTAGTTAGTGTCTGTGGGTCGGGAATATATTCATCTACATCCCATGACTGTATTTCCTGATGGGCCAACATGGCTGTTAAAGCACTTGTGTTTTTCTCACACACTTTATATGTGTGCAGTATTTTGCAAGTTTGAATTCTGTTTTAACAATAAAATACAATAGCCACCAAACATTTGCCACACACCTAATACGTAGAATGTCTCTTTGTAGGGGATTGTGCCTTTAGATTGGATTATGGCTGTCCCCGCTTGCAGGTAAAGATGTATCTTCCTTCTGGCCGGTGCAAATTGGGACAGTCTGTTGTATTGTAGATAGAAGAGCTCCTCTTTCCATTGCCCGTCAGTTGTCTGGCTCCGCTCTGTTGTGCTTTTCGCTTGTTACTGTGGTTTGGCCAGAAAGAGCTTACAATTCTCCTAGAGCACGGAATGATGGCTTGTCTTCATTTTAGAAAACAGAGCACTGCGGTATTCACATCATACCGATACATTGATCAAAGTTAGTATTTGACACTTGTTTAAACAGGAGGTGGTTTGTTATTGTTGTTGCCTTAATTTTCCTAAGGTCATTTATTTGTCTTTTGGCGTGGAGGTGCACAGCTCAGACTCTTACAATCACTGAACTGCCCTTGATGCTGCATCCGGGATCTGTCAGTTTGTGTGCAGGCTCCTCTGTCGCCGACTGCACTGATGTTTTCCTGAATATTGTAGCTCAATATTTCTGCTATTATTGAAGATTTACAGCATTCACTTCATTATTGATGGTCAATTCATACATTCAAGGCTTGTTTTCTGTTGGATGTAAAGATATTTAAAATTACTAAATTGAAACAAAATGGAATGAGAATTCAAAATATTTAACTGGTTGTAAACGAAATTTCTGGGGAGATTTACCAAATCTTCACGCAATGCGGCGCAGGCCTCCCCCTGCGAGGCTGCGCTGCGTGACAGGGAGGGAGCAGGAGAGCACCATATTTTCAAAGATATGGCTCTCTCCTTCCCTTTCCCTTGCGCTGGCACCGATTACAGCAGCCCTGTGCCATGCACACACCTTAGCACCAGAGCGCTAGGGTGTTTGTGTGTGTGAGTCCAGCATAGGCTTTGTACAGGAAGGACAGTTTTCTCATGCTAAACCCAATCTACTGTATTTGGTAAATTGGGTTTAGCGTGAGAAAAAATGGGTGGTTGCACGGGAACGCCCATGCACCACCCTTGACAGGCCCCATGGTGCAAAGTAACGCGAATCAGTGCAATGCGATGCTTCACATTACTTTTACTTTATTTGCTGGAAAGAAAATTAGGAAAAAAAGATTTTGCACTGTTTTGTGCCACTTTTGTGACGCACACACAACGCAAAATCTTAGTAAATCACCCCCTTCTTCTTTACTGCCTTTGAAACTTAGTAGGGAATATTTCATCACACACAGATATTTAACTAAATGTTCTGGTGATCAGGTGAAATCTTATTAATGTCACAAAACGAGGTGATTTAATAGTGTTCACAGAGTAACTTAGCAAAGTAAGGGTGCTCGGAGCACCCAAGTGCTTAAGGTTTTGCTTAAGATAGATGCATAAGGTCAAGATTTAATTCAAACAACAATAGAGTTTAGAAAAAGAGATGGATCAGGCGGGCTGCAAAATTTCCAGTAACTCTTTGCGAAGTATACAACGAAAGTAACTCCATTCACACACTTCTCATTTCTTTCCTATTCACTTAAGATCATCTCAAATACCAACTCCTCTCTTTACCTTGCTGTTCATAGGTCACCTTTGACACTTTCAACAGCTCCCTTGGTTCAAGCATTTTTGGTTTCGTCTAACCTGGAAGACTGGAACATTATTGTGATTTGAGGGGGTTTCCTATCTCCATAACATCTGTCCATCTCCCTGAAACTAGTGCAGCTTACAGCACCCGGTTCTGGCACTGAAAGACAACTTTAAAAAGCAAGTCATTAGTAGATAAAGTTCTGTAACATGCAGCTCCTTCGGGGGGTTTTGTGTAAAACAGAGCGAGGGGTTCACTGTAAGGCCCGTCCTTTACATTATAAGTGCAGATAAGGCAAACAAACATTGATTCATATAATTTAATATTCAACTATATCAGTCATTTAGTACTTATAGAGAATCCATCACAACCACTAATTTACCTGACATATCCCCGCATCAGATGTGTTGATATTACTCTTTTTCCCCCTTTTCCACCATTACATGGCATCTGGCATGATGTTGTCCGTTTGGGGTTCAGGATGCCACTTTGTGACTGGATCGGCATTTGGCAGAGCGGAAGGAGGTGTCAGTTATCTACGGGTGATGTGACATTTCTACCTTTCCATATTTCTCATATTCAAGTTTACTAATTTCTTGTCCTGCGACCCCCCTACTACCCTCTGACTGCTCTCTCACTCTGTGGGGTTCATAAGAAGTCAGATAGCCTGATAGTCACAAGGCCATGGATCTCACTTCTTCTACAACACTTATTGCCGACTTAGGGCCTAGTTTAGAGTTTTTCCAACAGATTATTGCCTCAAAACTAGGAGTTGGTGAAGAATTCCACTTTGCCGGCGTAGCTCGTGATGCACCAACGGTAAGGTGGCGAGCGCTTGTGAGAAAATATAACGTGCTAGACCTCCTGCTGGTAATAGTTCTCATTGCGGGAGGTCACGGCAGGTTGCGACCACTCGAGGGTAGAACTCTGTCATTCTCGTTGATGAAGCTGCCACTCGATTAGAATGTCAATTAGAGAGGCAGAGGCAGCAGCGCCCTCTGACACGAAGGGTAGTGCTGTTCGTGCTGATTTTACAGTGCGGGACAAACTCCTGGCACTAAAAATCAGTGAGAGCAGCGCAGCTTAAATAACTCTGCCACTAGCGGAAGTCAGCGGAGTACGGCAGAGTTTTCCTGGCGCTTCGTGGAGTTCGGCAGGGTAAAACTTTGTGAACTACACAAAGGCCTAATCAAAACGTGACACATATCCTGTCTGCCTTATTATAATTGCCACAAGATGTTATGCATTTTTAATGGGGCGGGCAGGATACCTGTGACATTTGTGATGGAATAAAGCATCCGCTGAAATCTAAATCAGGCATTTGATGTACATGGTGTCCAGTGTGGCTAGCTGGTCTTGAAGGATTTTGTGGTTTGTGGGTCTCTCACTGCTTTAAGGTCACAGTCAGGCAGAACTTCTGTCAGCCGTGCCTTGTTCAGATCTTCCTTTCTAGGCAGGACTTCTGTCAACTGCGCCTTGTGTGGATCTTCCTTCCAGGCGGGACTTCTGTCAGCTGTGCCTTGTGGAGCTCTTCCTTCCAGACAAGGGCTTCATTCCTCAATGATCAGTTCAAAGGTCAGGAGAGGTGGAACTGGTCTAGGTCATCTTCTTTATTGGAGTTCAACTGGTCAAGCCACAGAGCTCGAGCTCTGAGATGAAGGAGAATCTGGATTTTCTGAGCTCCGTAGAACATTAAAACAGTTCTACCGCATCTGACACATACTACAAGACTCCAAGAGTCCACGCTACAAGTGCTGCTCCAAGGTTTAATTCAACCACTGTAAAATCCGGCGCAAACTATGCAATATCATATGCCTGGCATTAGGAGAACCCGACGGAAACAATGCAATAACACAGGCCAGGCACAAGGAGCATCTGATGCAAACAATATAATAACACAGGCCAGGCACTAGGAGATTCTGATGCAAACAATGAAGTAACACAAGCCAGGCACTAGGTGAATCTGAGGCAAACAATGCAATAACACAGGACAGGCACTAGGAAAACGGAACGCAAACAATGCAATATCACAGGCCAGGCATTAGGTGAATCCGACGCAAACAATGCAATAACACAGGCCAGGCACAAGGAGAATCTAATGCAAACAATGTAATAACACAGGCCAGGCACTAGGTGAATCTGATGCAAACAATGCAATAACACAGGCCAGGCACTAGGGGAGCAAGCTATCTTATCACCAGCAAGGGACACCACAAGCTCCCAGGGTCCATGTAGGAAACGCCGCTAGCGCCATCAGCCCATTCAGGCGCTCAACCTCAGTGTGAGGACTGCCTGCCCCAGCATCCCTTGCTTTCACCGCAGGCGCAGCGGTGAGGGGGAGGTGCTTGTTGTCACCACGCTTATAGTGCTGCCTCTCCCCCGGGACACACGCGGGAGAAGCCCGGGCCAAGGGCTGTCCCATCCTTGGCCTCATTGCCAGGAAGAGGCAGGGCAGGGCTACCCCCCTTTCCACTGGCATTAGCCATCTTGCCTACTCAGATTCGCTGGACATTAACGAACTGTCATGGACTAGTCAAGGTACTGTTACCGCGGTTATCTCCCAGCATTGCCCAAACTACTCTCTTTGATTTTAAATAATTACGCTCTCTCTCCTGAGGGGTTTGTGGGGCCGGTATAAGGGTGGCCTGAGGGTTCTCATTGTCAACTGGCCCAGAGACCTGTTCATTACTGATTGTGTAGACAGCTTGCTTTAGACTTAACTTGCACTATAGAGGTAGCATAGGGAAAAGGAAAACTATGGAGGGCAGTGGGGGAGGGGCGGGGAGGGATAGTAAAGGGAAAAAGGCTGGGAAGATACAGAAACATGGAGGGAGTAATTGTGTACTGGATAGGACCTGCATTAGCAAGTGCGAGGACATATTAGTGACAGATACAACCACCCACGTAGCAAATACTAAATCCCCACAACGCTCTACCCAACCAGCTAGTTTAAACAACCCTAGTACGACCCGCCAATTAGCTATTCGAGCTATGTTTCATAACCCACTAAAACAAGCATTGGCATAGCCAATGGGCCTCGCCTTTGGGACCTTATGTGTTTAGCCATAGCTTTTGGCTATGTTGTAGAGCATTGTGGCTGCTGTAAATTTTGTTGAAAACTTATAATAAAAAGTATTAAGCATTTTTGTTACGTTTATACAAACAAAGACAACATTATATACAACTGAAAAACCTGATAAAAAAAGATTTTAACATAATTTTTTTTGTAATTGCACTGCTGGCAACTTTTTCCTGCCTGTTCTCATTCTTGTTGGTTATAAAAAAAGCGGGACATAAATAACGGGGGAGTGTAGGTTGGAAAACAGTAATTTAATTAGAACACGAGCAGCGGACGGACACTAGGGCAGAATCAACAGATGCCAGATTCCAAGGGAGACTGCTGTGATGATTAGGTGGTGCGCTGATACAAAATGGTGGTGGTGAATGATGATTAGTGCTCAGGTGGTGACAATATATGGTGTGGATTGGAGGTACGTTGTGGATTGTGGAGTTGAAACATGTTGTTTGGTGTGTAATTATGCAGTGTGTTTTGGAAATGTGGAGTTGAAATGTGTGGCCTGGAACTGTGGTGTTGAGTGAAATTATGCTTAGTAAAATTGTGTCATGGTGTGGAGTGCATTTATGTTGATTGGTGGTATGTGGTATAGAGTGCATTTATGTGGAGTGTATTTATGATGCATTGAGTACAGTGCAATTATATGGTGTGTAATTATCTGGCACTGAGTGGTATTAATATGGAGTGTATTTATGTTGCATTGAGTAGAGTGTTATTATGTCGTGTAATTATGTGGCACTGAGTGGTATTATATGGAGTGTATTTATGTTGCATTGAGTAGAGTGTTATTATGTGGCGTGTAATTATGTGGCACTGAGTGGTAATATGTGGAGTGTATTTATGTTGCATTGAGTAGAGTGCAATTAAGTGGCTTGCAATTATGTGGTACTGAGTGGTATGTGGAGTGTATTTATGTTACATTGAGTAGTGTAATTATGGGCGTGCAATTATGTGGCACTGAGTGGTATTATGGGGAGTGTACGTTGTATTCAGTGGAGTGTAATTTTGTGGCATTAATTGGAGTGTATGTTGCATTGAGTGCAGTGTAATTATGTAGCATATAATTATGTGGCACTGAGTGGTATTGTTTGGAGTGCATGTCGCATTCAGTAGTGTAATTATGTGGTGTGTAATTATGTGGCACTGAGTGGTATTATTTGAAGCACATGTTGCATTGAGTGCAATTTAATTTTGTAGCATATAAGTATGTGGCACTGTGTGGTATTATGTGGAGTGTATTAATGTTGCATTGAGTAGAGTATAAGTATGAGGCGTGTAATTATGGCACTGAGAGGTATTATGTGGAGTGTATTTATGTTGCATAGAGTAGAGCGTAATTATGTGGCGTGTAATTATGTGGCACTGAGTGGTATTTGGAGTGTATGTTGCATTGAGTGCAGTGTAGTTATGTAGCAAATACTTATGTGGCACTGAGTGGTATTGTGTGAAGTGTATGTTGCATTCAGTAAAGTGTAATTAGGTGGCGTGTAATTATGTGGCATGCAATCATGTGGCACTAAGTGCTATTATTTGGAGTGTATGTTGCATTTAGTGCAGTGTAATTATGTAGAATATAATTATGTGGTAATTATCGTGATACCCCAAAGCGGACTCCATCCATCCATGCACCCGGGATCTGGGGACAAAAACCTTAATTCTGCTCGAGTTTAGCATAGTGCAGAACACAAGTCACCTTAAAAATAACACTACATCACAATGCAGTAACAATAGACTTCTGTTCCCTGAACCTTGACACCCCTCCGATCACTCATGGACTTTCCTTTACCTTTGCCCGTGTATAGTGCTCAGCTGCCTTTAGGGTAGGTTTGCGCTCTACAGATACCACATATGTACATAAATATTGTACCAAAGCCAATCAGGGAGGTTCAGTGCTAAATATGTCAGCAATGAATGCATTTCACTTGCATGAGCATTGTGCGCAGCCTCTCGTCGGGTGGATGGGGTGACCAATTCTCTGTGTTGTTGGGTTTATTTCATTTACTGAACTGACTGTGTTCTTACAGAATACAAACTCTGGTGTGTGACTCCTTCTGCGGCACAGTGACTGAATCAAATCATTTGACTCGATTTACAGTGAATTCAAACCAAATGCGTCTAATTAGTAAACGTGTGAACTAGAGAGAGAGGGGGCTTAGTTTGAATAAAGGACAAGAGATGGGAAGAGATAATAGAACATTATAAGGAACACAGAAGAGCAGGTTTAAGGAACAGGGTGGAAGAAAGGGTGAAACCGGGGTAAGAATGATCGCCCCTTAAGCATCAGTTTCAGGAACAAACTCAGAACTTTTAAAAGCGGCAGCGTCCTGTGAGTGGTGCACGCGCTTGTGTGAAATCTGACACAAAACAGATAGCATACTGCCTCCGCTGCTCGTAACCGCAAGCCGTAGGCCTTTTCACACGCTTCCAGAGCAATTCCATGAGGTCGTTTTCCTAGAGCAACGCATGCACACATGGTTTCAAAGGTCATGGTTGACAGGGTACCAGTGGATAGTTTAAAAACCAACAGCGTCAGTCCCAAAACCGGGAGTGATCCAGTAAGATAACTCCTACATTTATTTCCCTTTTCCCATCACTGTTTGAAACTTTAATTTAAGTAGGGAACAACATGAGATAACCCTGAACATAATGGTGCATATTACTCTGATGATCAAAGAAGCCGTGAAGGCGTGCTTGAAGCAACTTTTTCTGTCACACTCTACTGACTTTGAAAATAGTGAATAAGAAACACCTTAAGTCAAACTCTAGAAAGAAAACAAAGGATGTGACTGGCACCAGAATTTTAGCTAAAAAGAGAACGGAATGAAGCACATTGGCTGCCACCAGGGCCTGATCTCATTCCATGCTCTTGGCTCATGGGCAACATCAGAGGAAGAAGCTCCGAAATACTTGATGGCCTAATGATGCCCGGACAATCACTTCCAAGTTTATCAATCCAGCAGGCAGGACAGGAGGAAAGGGCAAACAAAAATCACCCTCCACCAGCCAAAGGGATAATCCCCGTATAGGTAAGGGCAAATTAGTAAACAAATTATTGGCCACCAGAGGATGAACGCCGACTCACTGTCCTGCCCCATTTCCATTCACAGAAGGCTGCGGATAGCCTCTTCCACATCAGCACTTCAGGCACTATCCTGTTGTGTTTGTTTTCTTCCGAGACTCTGGCTCAGGTTGCCCTTTTAGTGAATTACATTTCAAAAGGTTCAGCTATTTATTTAGTACGCTATAAAAAAACACTAATAAAGTAAAAATCGGTATCAACCAAATACTCCCTTACAATGTATCCCTACACTTCAAATATACAATTTTAATGGATTTAAAGTACAGAAAAGTGAAAGTTGTAGATGTTTGAAGGGGGCACTTTCCATTTTAGGTCTCACTTACCAGACATTGCTGTTGCGAGTCTATTGCAAGTGGTGCGCGTGCGCTGTGTGAAATCAGACACAAAACAGATGGCACACTGCGCGCCACCGCAAGCCGTAGGCCTTTTCTCACGCACAAGCATGTGAAAAGTCCACAGCAATTCCAAAAGGTCGTTTTCCTAGAGCAGCACATGCGCTGCTCTAGGCTTGACCTAAAAAGGGGGCCCAGACATAGGTGGTGAGGGAAACCTAGATGCTGGAAGCGATAGCCAATCCTCAAATAAGTCATCTGGGAGTGACATAAAGAAGACAGGGTCGGAAATCCCGTACACTAATAGGTTTCTACCACTGGTGGAGTTGCTGGAGGAGGACACCGAAACGGGGGCTAGGTGTCACCCCCCTCATCAAACACAGCATCCCGAGACATGAAACCGAGAGCCAGATTGTAGATCTACCAATGTTCCCCAAGAAATACTTAGCCACAGTAATACTCTCTGACTAGAGGTCAAGGATATGAGAACCATGATTGAGGGTCTTACTTCCCTGGTAAATCAGATATTGAATAAGGACCCTTCCTGTCCTTCTCGCCCTGTACCCACTGACTCTACATCTCATCAGGTGGTTTATCCAGAGCGGGAGATACCCACTGTAGGTAAAGCTCCCAAGTTGGCATCTTTTTGCAAGCTAGCCCCCTCAACCATATAGTGGTTCCAGCACCCTCCAGGACCGAGCGCCCAATAGCCCCTAGTCATGCCCAATACATGCAAATTGCAGTAGTATACCCCCAAAGTTGGCACACCAACTGGTCACTGGACCCACCGAACCACCCCCATCACAGCGCTTTACACAAAACCATAACGCACGACTGCCAGCGCAGTCTAATATCCTTTTTCCTCCCCAAATTTACATGATTAACGTACCCAAATATGACCCAAGCAAGGGCCATGAAAATAATGATTCCCTGACCAACAAGGTCATACACTGGATACGCCATGTTAGCGGCTGTCGCTCTGTAATTCGCGAAGACATCTCAAGGGCTTCTAGGTTTACCTCCCGAACCTAATCACTAGATTGTATCGAGCTTACACTGAATGAGATTGATGTTGCAGAAAATCTTCTTTCCCTGGAATATCGTACTTTCCCCCAGAAAGTTCCTTGATCCCATTCAGACGGTTCTTACAGAACAAGTACGTGCCACTAAACACTAGAAAATACACTTTCTAGGTTAAGAGGTTTTTCCTCTCTTGAGGCTAATGATTGACTGCTTTGTAATGCCCAGAACAAACTAGATGGTCTTTTTGCTCCCCATATGATTAAGAAATCCGCTCTCTTACCCTTAGCTGGTACTCAACTTCCTTGTCTTCATCCAGGACGTGAGGCTACTGCCTCTCGGGAAGCACCCTCCTTACCTGTAGGAGTATCGGGCCCAAATGATGTACTTATTGATGTTACAAGCGGACTGCGGCTACGTTCACCTGCTGCCCATTGGACATTCATGTTATCCTGGAATGTAGCAGGATTGAAGATGAAGACCGTCTTCCCTGATTGGTTCACTTTTATTGATCAGTTTGATGTCTGTTGTTTTCAAGAAACCTGGGCAATAGACCCCAGATACTGCTTAGGTTGCTTAAGTTACTATACCCCTGCAACATGTGGGAGTAAGGGTCGACCCTCAGGTGAATTGGTAATCTGGGTGCGCCAAGTTGGCGGTTTTAATGTTGGGTCCTTGAAACACAGAGTAATGATATCGGTGCGATTAGGTTGAAGTGGGGCCAACAAGGGGCTGTGGACGTTTATAACGTTTATGCCAGGGGCACAAAGGGGAAGAAGTCTAAAGTTATAGCGGCTTTAGAAAACTTATTAGATCTACCGTGGTTCAAACATTCTGATTGCGGGGGATTTTAATGTGACTTTTGAGCCCCTCACTCTTGAACATTATTGTAGGAAGGTGTCATCTGACTGCATGGTTCCCCCACTTTTTTCCTGGTGTTTTGCTGGTTCTCGACTTAGTTTGGCTGGGATCCTTCTATTCAGGACCCCAGCCTATCTGCCTTCTCCCTAAAATTGATTCCATGTACAATAGGTACACTCCAGTTTGGTTACTGTGGTACCCTTGTGAGTCCCTAGTACATAGTAGACTAGGTACTAAGGGAATAGGTACCCCAGAGGCATACCAGGGGCTGCAGCATGTATTATGCCACCCCTGGGAAGCCTTCCAAAATGACATGCACCCCTTACTGAGATATAGGTTACCTATATCTACCTTAAATCACTATACATAGAGACCTATCAGTCACCCCTATGTCAGGCCTTATCAATCTTGAAGGCAGGGTGCTTGGTTTCATGTGAGAGGGTGCCCATGTATGAGCAGAGCCCCTCTGCAGCTTTCGGAACCATTCTCTGGGGCTGTTCTGTGATGCAGCCTGACCATATACTCTGCATTATATCCTCGCGGTAAATGCTAACTTTGGGATGGTTGTACGGAAACATGTTGTGTTTGGTGTCAAACACTTTGGAATCCTACCCCCCTCCAGTCCTGGTGGCGGGGTAGAATTACACCCTTCTTGAGGGAGAGACATTTACACACCGGTCTACCCGGTAACCAGTTTAGAGAGCTCTGGCATCACAAAATGGATGCTGCAGCCACAGACACAAGTCTGGCCTCTTGCTGCTGACCGAAACTCCGGCAGGGGAGGCCTGGACAATAGGTTTCCTGTCACAGGGAGGCGTAACCACCTCCCAGACAGGCTTTAGTGTATTGGGGCTGGGTGGTTACACTCCAGGAGTGCTTTGAAGTCTGCACTGGGGGCACATTTGGTGTCCATGTGCACAATTCATAGGTATTACATTTTACAAAGTAAGTTACAATAGAAACATTCATATTACAATAAATAGTTTAAAAAGCATATTAAACATTAGCAGCTTTGTGAATATTAAAAATTTAGCTAAAACTAAGGTCATCTCGTAGCCTTTGATCTGATTATCCAAGCCCAGCTCAGAAATTTGGCAACCCCACACACTAAGCTTGCGCTAGTGTCAGCCTTCAATATTCTAAGTGCTGAGGAATGGTCCCTAGTTCCGAGCAATAAACACACGGGTTTTAGCCATTTCTGTCTGGGTTTTACATAGGCTGGGCATACAAAAAAGACGTGAGCGATACTTTCAGTGACACCTTCACAAATTGGGCAGTCAGGTGAAGTTTGGTACTGGGGCTTCCACTTACAGGTATAATCATGGAGGGGGAGGTTTCCCAACCTGAACTGAATGAATAGGGATCTGTCTCTTGGTTTCTTGATAAAATCCAAGTAAGGCTCCAAGCGAGGCTTAGGTTTGTGCTGTTTAAACGCTTCAGTCAACCTTCCTTGGTTTGGGTCCCTTAGGTCTTGCTCATCAACCCAATTCCAGTAAACTTGCTTAGTTTCGGCCTTAGATAAAGCAACTCCGAGCTCCCAATCAATTGGCAAGCCAGTTTCATGCAGAAGCTTCTTTATATTGCGGATCCAGTTAATTTTATGGGAACCATTAAGATTCATGACCTCTTTCAAACCATCTAGGTACTTTGAGAGCTCTGTGGTCCGCTATAACCTAGCCCAGTATAAAAGAGGCCGTAACCTGGCTAGGTCCTGTATGGAGCGGCGACCCAGATCACTCAATAATGGTTTAACACCTTGGCTGCTAATGGTTTTCCCCTCCTGTGCTGAGTGGCTTTGAAAGCCATTGTTCATGACGAGCTCAGCTCGTCATCAGCACAGCTCCACTGTGCCTCATGACGAGCTGAGCTCGTCATGAGCATGGAAGGGGTTAATGGGGGTGCCCCTTGGAAGGGATACCAGCTCCCTAAGGAACTTATTCTCAGCGGTGGTCAGGCCGTTGATGCAATCGAAACCCCACAACTCTGCACCATAAAGGGCGCTGCCCACAGCTTTTGCAGCATAAATATCCAGGGCAGGAGCAATGGGCTTGGAGATGGACATACGATGTTCTCGCCCTAATGCACCTACCATCCTTTTATGATTTAAAACCATTTTATCAATGTGAGGCTGCCACTTTAAGATTTGTGAAATTCTAATTCCCAGGTAGTCAAATTCTTTTACACGCTCCAGTGATTCTCCATCAAGGGAGAGGGTGGATCTGGAAGACTTACTTGGGTTAAAGTAAAGGAGCTTAGTTTTCGAGGTGTTTATGACAAGGCCCCTAAGCTTACAAAACAAACAGAAGCGATTCAACAACTTTTGCAGACCCACAGGGGTTTTTGAGACCAACAACGGTGGTCTGCAAAGAGTAGGGTGGGCACTTTATCACCCGCCAGAACCGGAGCATCTGCGTCTATTTCAAGCAAAAAAGAGACCACACCATTCACAAATAATGAAAAAAGTGTTGGGGCTAACACGCAGCCCTGGCGTACCCCTCGTGTTCACAGGAATTCTATCAGTTTTTTGCCCTTGGGATCCCCATCTAATACGGGCATAAGTGCCATCGTGCATGCGGGCCAAAAGATTTAAGATTGGTAGGGAGATCCCCATCTCCTCCAAGATTAACCACAGGCGGTCTCGGGGAACCAGGTCAAAGGCGGTCTTTAAGTCAATAATGCCAAATAAAGACCGCCTTTGCCAATTGTAACTACCTTCCAGTGAAGGAGTAACAACCTAAATGCTTGATCCACCGTACCTGTGCATGCCCAGAAGCCTGCCTGAAAAGGAGAGATGATGTTATTCTCCTCTACCCACAAGAGGATCCTCTCCAGGAGAACCCTGCCAACCAATTTCTGCCCAGCATCTATAAGACTAATTGGGCGATAGTTGGCAGGATCCTCCCTAGGGCCCTTCTTGTAGATAGGGATCACCTCAGCCGCCTTCCATGAATTAGGAACAGGTGAACCTGCTAGCAGTGCATTTATCAAAGTAGTAAAATAAGTTGCCCAACCGTCAGGATTGGCTTTAAAAAGGTCACCTGGCACACCGTCCTGTCCTGGGGCTTTAGCAGATACTATTTTAGCTATTGCCGTAAGGACCTCTTTTTTGGCAACTCTAGTGGGTATGAGCCGCCGGAAACCAACATCCAGAGCACCGCTCAAATGCCCTGGGACTCCGGGCAGCTCATTCCCACCATAGAGTTTAGCAAAATGTTCAAACCATTCACTATCTGTAATATGATTTGGAATTTGGTTCGAGTCGCAGCCAGTCGATTTTCTGACTAATGCCCAGAATAAATTACCATTCTTAGTTTGGCTTGCATCTCTGAGGTTTACCCAATGGGATTCTCCCTAAGCCCTTTTGGCGGCTATTATAGCCTGTCTATAGTACAGTCTGGCCAACCGGACAGATACTGGATTAGAAGATTTGATGGCAATAATTAGATTGTTTTTCCTCCTTCTACAGTTACTATCAAACCAATTCTGGGCTGGTTTGATAGTTGCCAGACTCTTTTTGGCTGGGACCATAAACAACTTACCAATCTGATCCATAGTGGCAGTATAGATGACTTCTACCTCTGCTGGCCCAGCCGCCTCATTGCATACTACAGATAGCCTTAGTGACTGCTCATCAAGAATTCCATCCAGCGCGCTCAGTCTAGGTTCATCCAGACAGAACTTAGGCCACTTAAGAAATCTATTACAGTTGGATGGTATAATTTGCTTGGGTATGTATGTATGTATGTATGTATAAATGGTTTTGAAGCGCGCACTGTTACTGGGGAGTATCCTGGCACGAAGGGAGAAGCGAAGGCAGATGAGCAGGGATCCATTTAGAAACTGCTACTGAAAAGGTGGGTTTTTAAATTCTTTTTAAATTGGGCTACCGTTTGACTGGAGCGCAGATGAAAGGGGAGAGCATTCCAGGCGCGGGCAGCAACGACAACAATGGACTGTCCCCCTAGTCTGGTTCGCTTGAATCGGGGAAGGGTCATTTTAAATAGAGAAGATGAACGGAGAGCTCTTGTGGGGGCATACAGTGTGAATCTTTTCTTTAAATAGGCTGGTCCTTGGTCATGGATCGCTCTGACAGCAAGTACCAGGGTTTTAAAGAGGATACATTGCGGAATCTTCCATCTGGGGACGTTACAGAGAAGACGAACAGCGGCATTCTGAATGACCAACAGACGTTTGGTCAGATAGGCTGGGATGCCGCTGAACAGGGAGTTCGCGTAGTCCAGTCTTGCTAGGATGAGTGCTCGGGCAACCGTCTCCCTCGCCTCTCTAGGGAGTAATGGAAAGAATTTCCTGAGCATTCTCAAGGTGGAAAAACACGTTCCGGTCAGTTTTTTTATATGGTCCTCAAATTTTAGATCCTCTCCGAACCAAAACCCAAGATTTTTCGCAGGGCCACCCATTTCCTTAGGGCATGGGATGTTCGGGGGCCACAGCGCGTTTTTGAAACTTGGGGGGAAAGATCCAAAACAGAGGACCTCTGACTTGTCTTCATTACATTTTAATTGGGCCAGCGTAAGCCATCGGAAAACTGAGGAAAGGCAGAGGTGGACCTTAGCTGTGTCTAGATGATCGTCAGGCCAGGTAAAGAGAAGCTGCGTGCCATCCGCATATCCTATAATCTTAGCCCCATACTGTTCCGCAAGATACACCAGAGGGGTAATATAAATGTTGAACAGCAGGGGGCTAAGAGTGGAACCATGTGGGACCCCCATGAAGAGTGGTTTTGGTTCCGAGGCATGAGGTGGCATCCAGACCTGTTGCGTCCTTCCCGAAAGAAATGAGGACACCCAGGCCAGGGCATTGCCGCCAATGCCGATGGGCGATAACCTGGCGATGAGGAGAGCATGGGGGACGGTATCGAAGGCGGCAGAGAGATCCAATAGGATTAGGACTGCTCTGCCGCCCCCGTCCAGACACTCCCGGATCGACTCCGTCATCTCTACCAGGGCCGTTTCAGTGCTGTAAGCGGCCCTGAATCCCGATTGGGCTGGGTGCAGGACATTGGATGACTCTACAAATTTATCTAGTTGTCCAAAGACTACTTTCTCGCAGATTTTGGTTAAGGCAGGGAGAAGAGAAATAGGCCGGTAGTTACCAGGAACCGAGGCATCCAGGCCTGGTTTCTTCAAAAGCGGCAGGAGCTTAGCCTGTTTCCACTCGGCAGAGACCACTGCTGAGGAAAGAGAGAGGTTTACGATCTGGGTAGCCTTCCCACAGACAGTGCTGGCCACTCCCGACAGAACCCGAGCCGGACACGGATCGGTGGGAGACCCTGATTTAAGGCATTCCAGAAGAGGCAAAACATCATCCTCAGTTACCAGCTCAAGGTTCGTGAGCTGTAGGGTATCTGAGGGATCGGGCATATCGGGGATGTTAAATTCCGAATTCTCAGTCGATGATGTGGAAGTGAAGCCCTGCTGAATCTTGGCTATCTTATCTATAAAGAAATTTGACAGAATTTCACACCAATCCCCAGAGGATGGAAGGGTGGAGGATTCTGCAATAGGGGAAACAAAGATTTTAACAATAGAGAAAATTTCTCTACTGTTGTTTTCCGCTTTAGCTATTCTACCTGCATAGTATAGTCCTTTGGCAGCTTTAATAGCGGCATAGTATTTCTTTTGGACAGTGCGCAGGGCGACCTTTACGTCTAAGCTATAGACACGCCTCCAGACTCGCTCCAGTTTTTTGCAGCCCAGTTTTTGCTCCCTCAACTCAGGGGAGAACCATGGTTGAGAGGGGCAGTGACGAAGTCTGGGTACGGTAGCATGTTTGGTGGACGCATTAGTCGCCTGTCGTAGCCACCCATTGAAATCATCAACCGCCCTATCCAACTCAGGTGAGAGGAACTGGTGATTTTTTAACAATTCTTGGCTAAACACGGCCAGGTTGATCTTCTGAGGGTGAATGATGGGGGTGTCAAAGCTGAACTGCCCACAATACCCACTTCCCATGAAAACCTGACCAGGTCGTGATCAGACCAGGTGACTTTTTCCGGGTCTGATAATTTAAGGGGGAAGTTAGAACACACTAGGTCTAGAAGGTGACCCCTGAATGAGTTGGAGATGACACCCATTGCCTGAGCTGTGACAGATCCAAGACCTCTTCAAGTCTGCGCGATTCCAGAGCGTCAGCGTTATCGACGTGAATATTGAGGAAAGTTCAGGGCCCGAGGCACAATACAGTCCTCCAACGCCTCAAGGAAGTGCATGGCTGGGCCTGGGGGCCTATAGACCAAGGATCCTCCTAGCGTAAAGTGTGGGCTAATGATAAGGGAAAAGTGAAGAACTTCGCCCTCCACCCCCACTGCTAGCTGTTCGGAGGAAAAGTGCCAATCATCTTTGAATATTACTGCTAGACCTCCTCCTCTACCAAGAGGTCGATCCGCTCTGGCAATCTTAAAGCCTCTAGGAACGGCCAGTTCAATGGTCGGAGCACAGGAGTTATTAAGCCATGTCTCAGTGACGAATAGTATCTCAAGCTGACCCTCCGTTAGAACCTCGAAGATGTCAGCTGCATGTTTTACCATAGATCTAGCGTTAATTAGGCCAGCTCTGACAGTTTTCGTGTGATCCATGTCGGCGCCTAAGCGCGGGGGAAGCGTGAGCTGGGAAGAGAAGCCGCATTTCGGGCATGCCGTCCCGACAAGCTCAGGCCCTCTTCGCTGACAGCTGCTTTGCTCATCAGGAGGAGCTACATTCAGGAGATCAGAGCGGGAGTAAACAATTCTGTGTGGCCCATCTCGGTCATATGGAGGGGAGGCATTATGGCTGGCCCTGGGCCCATCTGAGGCACGGACGGGCACAGACGGGCCCTCCTTTGGCGCTCCTTCGGCACGCAGACGGCGCGCCCGCTGCGCGAGACCGCTGCGCGCTCTGGGACACATCGCTATTTGTAGCCCAGGCCCCTCCCCGAGCTGGACCGCTAACTCGAGTCCAGCCGGGGTCCGGGTCCGCCCAAGATGGCGCCCGACCTAGCCCTCCACGTCAATCGGCACAGGCAAGCCGCGGTGGAACGGGGCCCAGGGGGACCGGTAAGCAGCGCACACAGCGGTACAACAAGGAGATTTTAAAAATACAGACTACACAATTATTAAATCAATTGGAGTTTAAAAATAGAATTTTTAAAAAGGGTCAACTGAAAGTTGCAGCGTGAGGCGAGTAGCAGAAGAGATTACTCGTAGTCTGCTTCGCCAATCCCAAGCGCGATCACAAGGTGCTGCCACCACCCTGGTCAAACGCACTGACACGCCACAGTCAATTCTATTTGTAGCCCAGGCCCCTCCCAGAGCTGGACCGCTAACTCGAGTCCAGCCGGGGTCCGGGTCCGCCCAAGATGGCGCCCGACCTAGCCCTCCACTTCAATTGGTACAGGCAAGCCGCGGTGGAAAGGGGCCCAGGGGGACCGGTAAGCAGCGCACACAGCGGTACACCAAGGTGATTTTAAAAATACAGACTACACAACTCTAAAATCAATTGGAGTTTAAAAATAGAATTTTTAAAAAGGGTCAACTGAAAGTTGCAGCGTGAGGCGAGTAGCAGAAGAGATCACTCGCAGCCTGCTTCGCCAGTCCCAAGCGCGATCACAAGGTGCTGCCACCACCCTGGTCAAACGCACTGACACACCACAGTCAATTCTATATGTAGCCCAGGCCCCTCCCCGAGCTGGACCGCTAACTCGAGTCCAGCCGGGGTCCGGGTCCGCCCAAGATGGCGCCCGACCTAGCCCTCCACGTCAATTGGCACAGGCAAGCCGCAGTGGAACGGGGCCCAGGGGGACCGGTAAGCAGCGCACACAGCGGTACACCAAGGTGATTTTAAAAATACAGACTACACAATTATTAAATCAACTGGAGTTTAAAAATAGAATTTTTAAAAAGGGTCAACTGAAAGTTGCAGCATGAGGCGAGTAGCAGAAGAGATCACTCACAGTCTGCTTCGCCAATCCCAAGCGCGATCACAAGGTGCTGCCACCACCCTGGTCAAACGCACTGACACGCCACAGTCAATTCTATTTGTAGCCCAGGCCCCTCCCCGAGCTGGACCGCTAACTCGAGTCCAGCCGGGGTCCGGGTCCGCCCAAGATGGCGCCCGACCTAGCCCTCCACGTCAATCGGCACAGGCAAGCCGCGGTGGAACGGGGCCCAGGGGGACCGGTAAGCAGCGCACACAGCGGTACACAAAGGTGATTTTAAAAATACAGACTACACAATTATTAAATCAATTGGAGTTTAAAAATAGAATTTTTAAAAAGGGTCAACTGAAAGTTGCAGCATGAGGCGAGTAGCAGAAGAGATCACTCGCAGTCTGCTTCGCCAATCCCAAGCGGGATCACAAGGTGCTGCCACCACCCTGGTCAAACGCACTGACACGCCATAGTCAATTCTATTTGTAGCCCAGGCCCCTCCCCGAGCTGGACCGTTAACTCGAGTCCAGCCGGGGTCCGGGTCCGCCCAAGATGGCGCCCGACCTAGCCCTCCACGTCAATCGGCACAGGCAAGCCGCGGTGGAACGGGGCCCAGGGGGACCGGTAAGCAGCGCACACAGCGGTACACCAAGGTGATTTTAAAAATACAGACTACACAATTATTAAATCAATTGGAGTTTAAAAATAGAATTTTTAAAAAGCGTCAACTGAAAGTTGCAGCGTGAGGCGAGTAGCAGAAGAGATCACTCGCAGTCTGCTTCGCCAATCCCAAGCGCGATCACAAGGTGCTGCCACCACCCTGGTCAAACGCCCCCCGCTATTTGATGATATGCGCTCCCTTCTGTGCCATGGATCTAGCAATGTAAGGGACAGGGGATTATGGTCACTCTCCACCGATGGTTTAATGACCATATCCACCACTGACTTCCAAACCCTCCTGTCTACCATTATGTAGTCAATCCTACTCTCACGCGATACTCTGTTGTAGGTGTTTGCTCCCTGAGCATCGGAGGTAGTACGGCCGTTGGTAGCTCTTAAACCTGTTTCGATCATTAAACCATTTAATTGAATGACTACAGGAGACCATCTCCTGACAGGCTTGAGGGTAAGAGACGGGACACCCCATTGTGCATCATCCTCATGCACTCCAAGAATATCATCTACTGCCAAAGGTTCAAACGACCAGTTAAAGTCCCCAGCGACCAGAACTAAGGAGTGAGGAACACACAACCTCAGCAAGTCAGTTACAATATCGATGGTAGACGACTTGGCCCCCTCTTGGGTACCCCTTGCATATACATTAAAGAATTCCCAAGCGGGGGCACCATTGATACCCATAACAGAGAGTCTCATAATATCCAGACAGGAGGAGGTGTGGTGAATAATCTTAAGGTTAAGGTCAACCCTTACCCATACCATAAGCCCACCAGAAGGACGATCGCGCCAAACCGAGGTAGCAGGTACACAGAAACAAGAAAATCCCTGTTTATACAGCGGTTCCAAACTCCATGTCTCCTGAAACATACAAATGTCATACTCATCAATAAAGCTATGATAACAAAAGCTTGTTTTGCAGACCTGCCACATTCCACGAAACAATTTTAAGATTGCTAATGTGTATCTTACTGAGGACCAGGACACTTGCAGTTTCACCTAAGGCCTGGTTGGCGTCAATGTTAATAGTACTCCTAGTGTCCAGTACTATATCAGTGGACTTTGAGCCCACTGACTGTTGTGATACAGGTGAGTCTAAGGAGCATCCACCTGGGGGGGAAGGGGAAATACTTATTTCTCTTACGATATCATCGGGTCAATCAACTGCCTCCAGACAGTCTTAACGGTTATGATGAAAAAAACTATCAATGTTAAAGGGGGGCATAGGCAATTCTCCCTGAGCTGAGCCCCTCCCGCTCCGGGGAACCATAGTCCATCCATCGAGCTGAGGAGCAAAATGGCCAGGGGGATAGAAGTAAGTTAATGGGAGGGAATGGACAGTCGTGCCTGTGCTGGGGTATCTCCAGTTGCAGATATAATCGACAATTCAAGGGTTATTAAAGTTAATCAGAATACAATTACCCCTTATGTTTTTAGCCAAGTGTCCCACTAATGGTGTCCTTCGGATCATAAGTATTTTACCCACTAAGTGCAGGGGCAAGGGTCTATTCGTATTTAGCCAGTGTATGACCCTGTTCCATAGTTTTGTGGGACTTTCCCCCTCATTTTTGCCCAGTTCTGGGACACCTGCTGTGAGAAGGTGGCCTGATATGCAGTGCTCACTATTGCTAGTGAACACTATGTATCAGTCCAGCAACCCTTATTGATGATTAGTTGTAAGTCAACCTTATAGACCAGCTATCCTAGTAGCGTGGATACGAGCAGTCTAAGGCTAAAGACTCGAGAGGGCGTGTTAAGCCAGCTGTTATACCACACATATACCCCTTGAACACCAAGTGAAAGGACACCACACAAGTGTTATGAAAATAAACAAGATATTTATTAAGAATCACAACAGCCCTGTACTCTTTATGAGGACAGGGTACTAAGCACAAAACAAAACTCTTACGAAAATACTTAAGTTAGCACAGTAAATACAAATGCCCGAGGGGCACGGAAAACCATATACTCTGAAAGTGGAACGCGAAATTACTAGCAGGTAAGTACAGTACTAATAGGTTTTGGAATCGCTAGATCTTGACTATAGAATTTTCAGATTACTTCTAGGAGACCCAGGGGACTCGGGTGCAGAGTGTGCACTCTCACGCGTGATGCGGGACAAAGTCTATGGTAGCTAGTAAGGACAAAGTTAGTGTTCTCGGGCGAACCCGACCTGGTAGGAGGAAAACGAAAGTGGATTCTGACCCTTGGATAGTGAGGCTATGCTGGGGCACCGAAATGCCGAAGTTACCTAGCCCAGGGGCTGCAGCTGCATAGGTCTCAAAAGACGTCGGGAATCCTCGTAGACGGACCAGGAGCCTGGAAGAAAGAAGTTGCTGGCAGGCGACCAGTGAAGAAAGTTCGATGGATCCAAGCCTGGATCGAAGGAAGATGACACCTGAAAGCAGAGGGGACCAAGTTCGAGACTACTAGCCAGTAGTCAGGTGGCACCAGGAGGGCACCGGATGGTAGTCACCTCGACTAGGTGAGTGGGTGACGGTGTGCTCGCAGATCTCACGGACCAGGAGGCGTTGTCGGCGACCAGGATGGAGGAGCGAGCTGTCCCACGATGGATGAAGCTGTCGGCGTCGCTGGACCCAGGATTGGGCAACAAAGCCTTGGCAAATTCAAGCCCACGCGGTGGACTCAAAATGGCGTCTGGAGGGGACCAGGAGGGTCCGGGGTGCCTCTCTTGAAGAAGGAAGCAAGGGCCAGTCTGGAGCAACCAGACCAGCAGCAGTGATGTCGTCGGGCGTCGTGAAGAAGGCCACAAGCCAGCCGGCTAGTAGCCAAACAGCGCGGTGAGCACGCAAGAGCAGAAGGGCCCCACGCAGATCGTGGAGATGCTGGAGGGGTGATCTTCGGTGCTGGAGCTGCTCAGGGTTGGGGCTTCTCGGACCCCAAAGCACTCACCAGTGGAGCACACGGTGGGCTTGTTGCAAAGAAGTCGTGCAGTCTTGGCGATCGTCGGTCCCTCGAGGTCTCGTCGCACTCACAGTTCTCAGCTTTGCTGTAGAGGTGAGTAGAGGTCAGAGGTGCCAGGGAAGTCGGGTCTCGTCGAGCTGGGTCGTCGGATTCGTGAAGAAGGACTTGCAGCAGACTGCAGTGTTCTTAGGATGGTGCCCGCTTGATGCAGGGTGACTACTCCTTAGCCACAAGGGAGAATCTTGAAGAAGGAAATCTTGATGTCTTTCGTAGAAAGTAGGGTCTTGATTCCAAAGATGATCTAATTTGAACAGGGGGCCCGCTCCCATCTTTATACTGAAAAAGGGATGTATGATGTTACTCCGCATACTTTTACTCCGCATACCGTTACAACGCGACTTTTACAACGCATACCATTACAACGCATAGCGCTTTGAGGTGCTGGATAGTGGTAAGTATAATTTACTATTCTAACTCCAGTCCCCGTGGACCCTAGGGAAGGTGTTGGATAGTAAATTATACTTATTCCCTATCCTAGAGCGCCCCCCAGCGCAATGCGTTGTAATGGTATGCGGAGTAAAAGTCGCGTTGTAATGGTAGTGCGGAGTAAAAGATGCGTTGTAACGGGTGTATACCTAAAAAAAGGGGGCTGACCCGGTGACTAGGTCCTGCCTATGGGTGGGACTAGGAGGGGGGTGGTTACACCCCTCTCCCATGCCAGACTTTCCCCAGGCCAGGGGCTGGTGTGCCCCTGGAACTGGTTCTGACTGGCCTATGCGTAGTGAGCACCGGGGTGCCACTCAGCAGTCACCTTCCTGTAAAGCCCTGCCTACCCAGGATACACAAAACCCTGTCTGGGACGGTGCTAGCACCGCCCACGACAGGAAACCCTTTGTCCAGGCTCCCCTCGCTGGAAGGACTCCCAGCTGCAGGGGGTCAGACTCGTGTCTGTGGTGGCAGCATCCATTTTGTGGAGCTGAGGCTTAGTTTAACTTTAACCGGGGTTCACAGTTACATACATGTCGTGTCCCTCTAGAAGGGTGGAATGCTAACCCCGTCGCCAGAATTGGCGAGGGGTTAGTATTCCAATTCGTATGACACCTTACTCGACATGTTTTGATAAAGCAATACCAAAGATAGCATTTAACCGCGAGGATTATAATGCACTTAAGAGTATATGGTATGCGATATCATGGAACAGCTATTAGGACTTGGTTCCGCAAGCTGCAGACAGGCTCAGCTCATGCCAGAGCACCATCTCACACGATTCCAAGCACTCTGCCTTCAGGATTGTTAGGGCCTGCCATAGGAGTGACTGATAGGAATCTGTGTGTCCATTTTAGGGTTAGATATAGGTATACTATATCTACAGCAAAGGGTGATTACACGACTTTGCCCCAGCTGTCATGCAGCCAGTTGTGTCAAATTTAGGAGGCCAGCCAGGGGTGGTATAATACATGCTTCAGCCCCTGGTAGGCCCTGGGTACACCTATGCCCTGAGTTACAGGGTCTGATAAGGTGGCCCAGTACCAATTGGTAATGCACCTAGGGTACATGGAATCCATTTTAAAGAGAGAGCAGTAGGCCTGGGGTCCTGATTGGCAGGGTCCCAGGTCGACTATGTCAAAAACCAGCTAAAACACAGGGCAAAAAGTTGGGGGCAACCATAGTCAGGATGTACCTTCCTACACCTGCCAGGACCACCACAAATGGAAAAACCTCCGGGGGTAGATTTAAGATTTTTTTTACCCGCATTAAGTTGGATAGTGAAGAGGAGCTTAATAGTGTCATAGATAGCATTAGGCTCAGCCTCCAGCACCCCCTGCCGTACTTCTTGGCTTGGCAACCCATCTAAAACCTGGGTCACCCTGCTAGGCAAGGTTGAGTCTGTCAATCCATGGGGAGAATTTACAACTTGTTGCTCCGCAATAGGTAAGTTAGCTTTCCTGGCTTTACGACCTTTATTTTTTCTCCTGCCAATGTTATTTACTGATTGATGGGTGCTTTTTGGAATTGCCCCCGGGTCTTTCCCACACTGTTGCCTAGTATTATACACCTTTGCTACACTGGGCACAGTAGGAAACATTTGGGGGGATAACAACAATGAATCTGATGCTGTGGACTGACTACTAAGGGTAGTCTGTGACAGATTACACAAGGAAGCTGTGGGATTGTAAGTTCTAAGATGGGGGAAGCACTTAAGCCACTATTGGCATCCAAGTTATCAGGAGTCCGAGCGTTCGCAATTAGTCCCTTAGAAGATCTTCTTGCGATAGCCAGTTCATGTGAGACACGTCGCTCCATTATGGTAATCCCCTCATCAACAACACTGTTCATCTTTGTTATGAATTGGTCCATAGCTCCCGTAAAAATTGCAGCACCTGCTCTCCCCTTTGCCTCTTTAGGCGGCATAACAAATCTCCCAGTTAGATACAAATATTTATTTAGGCAATGTACTCACGCAGATGTGCTGAGTAGTAGATGGAAGGGGGGTGGCCCGACCCAGCCTCTCCGGTCTTGAATGGGCTTAAACGGGTCCGCCCTTGGCCCGGGCTTCGCCCGGGCGCTCCCACGCGCGACTCGCGGGGCGAGAGGCGTTCCTGTCTTTTAACGCGCCTCCGGGCGCTCTACTGGAGTCACTCTTGCGCCACAACTGCCGGGACACCTGGGAGATAGAGTCCCTGCGGCGGCGATGGTGCTGGTGGGGCGCGAGGAGCGAAGAGCGGCGAGCCGTTCTCCTCACGGCAGGTGGTGATGGTACAGATGTGCAAAGATTAGCCGTTCCCCTCGCGGCAGTCAGGCAAGTCCTTGGTGTCCTTGGTATCACTGACAATAGATAAGCGCTCCCTGTGATTCAATCAATGTAGGGTTGGGGCTAGGGTTAGGATTTCTATTGGAAGTAGGGACTAGGGCTTCCTGTGTTATTGGTTGTTGGGACTAGGGTGGGACTAGGGCTAGGGTTAGGCCTTTAATTGGAAGTAGCGATTAGAGCTTCTGGTGTGATTGGTTCCTGGACTAGGTGTGGGACTAAGAGTAGGGTTAGGCTTTCTATTGAAAATAGGAACTAGGGCTTCCTGTGCCATTTGTTGCTTGAACTAGGGTTGAGACTACTGGTAGGGCTAGGGCCTCTATTGGACGTAGAGATCAGGGTTTTCTAAACTGATTGGGTGCTTGGACTAGGGTCATGATTGGCTGTAAGGTCCTGGTCTCCAATTGGTTCTAGAGTTTAGGGTTAGTGATGTTATTGGATAGTGTTTGGGCTAGGGTTCCCAATGGCTGAAGGGGTCACCTGACTACTAGGGCCATAAACAGCCAAGGCTTAGGGCATCTCCGCTTGAGAGTCGGAGCTAAGGGTGGAGAGGACATGGGTGAGTGCCTGTTTAAACCTGTTAGAGACTGCCCGGTACCAGTGCCAGGAATGCTGGCCATTCATTAATACCCACCCTACGTATTTGTCACTCTGTATATATACATTTATTTTCACTATAGATATATGCCTATCTTTGTGTATTGCTTTGTATAAACATGTACAATACTTAATAATAATAATAATAAGAGATTTGTAAAGCGCCTGGCTGCACAACTGTGTATCCCCGCGCTAATTGCCTACAAAACTCACTGAGAAATGATAAGGGACGGTCAGAGAAGACAGTTATTAAGGAAACAGATGAGTTTTAAGTTTAGCTCTAAAAAGAGTCTCTGAGGGTTCCATTCTTAGATGAGTAGGCAGAGCATTCCAATGTTTTACTCCAAGGTAGCGAAAAGAGCGGCCACCTATTTTCGCTTTATGGACACGGGGGATTTTGAATTGTGACATTCCTGAGGACCTAAGGTCTCTGGTTGGGCGGTGGATAGTCAAGAGATCTCTTAGATAGGTGGGACCTTTGTTGTGTGCAATCTTATGGGCATAGCAAAGGCTCTTGAATTTGATTCTTTCCCTAACAGGGAGCCAGTGCAATGTGGACAAGGCCGCCTTGGCAGATGTTCTTTTGGGAAGGCCCAGTACCATACGAGCGGCCGCATTTTGTAAGCATTGAAGCTGGTGAAGATGTTTTTGGTTCAGTCCTAACAAGAGAACATTCCCATAGTCCAAACAAAAAAGACAAAAATCATCTTTGGTCTGCATGTACTTGCTTCCATTGTGCATCTATGTACCTCCATGTACTTGGATCTATGTGTCTGTTACTTTTCTCCTTAAAAAGCATATCCAATGCACTACCCTATTTCTCAACCTGTACCTCTATCAATATCTTTAATCTGCATATACTTACCTCCTTTATGCATCTATATACTTTCAATTTACTTATGTATCTATATATTTATCACTTTCTTCTAATTTAGCATATCCAATGCACTACCCTATTTCTGAGCCTATACTTCTCTCAATATATCTTCTAGCCCAACTTTCTGACTCATCTCAAACTTCTTTCTACTACTCTTTCCAATTCACTACCCTATGTCTCACCCTATACATCTATCAATATATCCTCTACACCCACTCTCTTTTATCCCAAACCCCATACCACTACTATGTTTCACAAAATAATCCTCTCTCCTACTCTATCCCACCTTGTATCAACAGACACCTCTTTTACTATACCGATCCCCCAAAAGAAACCTTTCTAAACTCTCCCCTCTGACTCTTCCCCTCCAAAAACACTTTTTACTCATCCAAAAGCCTCCTCCTACTGCTATGACCTAAAAAAAGAAATCCTCCACTCTTCTATCCCTCCACTATCCTTTTCAATCAAAATAACAGACTAACATGTTCACTTCTCTAATTCCATATTCCACCATATTAATTCACCACTAATCCTTTATGGGTTCCAGAGTAGCGTGCTACTGGCCATCAAAGCGTTTCATCACCTCATCAGGCTTACAAGCGCTATATAAATGCAAACCTTTTTTTCCTTTTTTACCTCTCCCCAACCCTTCTCAATCCAAATAACTGACTAACATATCCACCACTCAAATTACTTCATATTTCACTATACTAATTTTCAACACTAATCCTTTATCAGAGGAGGAGCCAAGATGGCCGCGGAGACGGACGTGTAGTCTCCCGGCTCCCCGAGCCTTTGTTCCCCGCAGCACTATCCTGTCCCTTCTCCTGTAATAACGCTACCACAGGAGGTAGACGGTAGCGCGCTGTTGCTGAGGGTGCTTCTCCGGGGTCCCTGCCTGCCTGCAAACCGTGGATATTGTCGGGCGAAGCTGTCGGCATTGTCTAGCCCTGGAACCGGACCCGTGTCGTGGTGCGCCGCCGGGGGCGGCTGGAGCTTTGTGGGCTGGCTGATCTGAGACGGAACGGGTGTCTAGTGCCCAGCCGCTTGCTGGGGTTAAATTCTGCACTGGCTCTTGGCGGAACGGGGAGGTCGACTGTCTGGAAGTTGCTCCTGCTACATCTCCCCCGTGTGACGCTACGGTGAGCCGCTTTGCTTCCCTTACTTGCGCTCGGAGGGGATTTGGCTACCGTGATTCTCCTGTGTGATTGCCCCTGCCTAGAGTCGCACGGGGGGGGGAAATTTACTGGTTATCGCCCAGTGTCAGCGGGCCCTGACTGTATCGGGGATTGGTCCCCGGATTTCCATCGTGTACTCCGCCTGCTCGCATGAGTGAGCCCTTTGGTGGACCTAACATGGCGGCCGGCTCCTACGGAACGATGGTGGGTTATGCCCCGGAGCCTGACTGTGTTGCCCTTCCTGGACCCGAGCGCAGAGTTGATCATCGTGCAGCGCCTCGGCTGGTAGGAGTGAGCGATCTACAGCCTGTTTATACATGTGCCTCTGTCCTTGCCGCACTCGCTGATTTGAGGGCAGAATGGCGTGAGAGCTCTGCGGTGCTGTGTGACCGGCTGGATGGAGCCGCAACCGACTTGAGGTGTATGGTGTCTACCTATCCCCCGCACTGCTCTCCTCGGCCCACGCTGTGCCAGGGCCGGGATACATTGTTGCCGCATGAGCGCACGGTGGAGCAATTATCGGCCAGTGATGATGCTTGCGGCTTGTTATCCGCCTCCGCCAGTGAGACTACAGTGTTGCCATTTTTGCCAGACCTTGCAGCTTCAGTGTCCCTGCTCATGGTGCCGCTGGCGCAGCGACTGGATCTACTGACTGCCTACGACCTACAAGTTGCGCTCCTGTTCCTTAGTGCTATACAACATCTGGGACACATGGGGGCACCGCTCTTTTGGACATTTGGCACTCTATGCGATTGGCATTATCCATCTTGTATTTGGGAGTCTTCTCTCTGCCGAGGGCGGACATTTTACCCCTTTGTTCTGTCCGGGGCGGGACCTCCTTGGTGGCCATCTTCGGGGGACGCATACGTTCTGGCCAGGGCTAGGAGACCTTATGCATCTATATACTTTCAATTTACTTATGTATCTATATATTTATCACTTTCTTCTAATTTAGCATATCCAATGCACTACCCTATTTCTGAGCCTATACTTCTCTCAATATATCTTCTAGCCCAACTTTCTGACTCATCTCAAACTTCTTTCTACTACTCTTTCCAATTCACTACCCTATGTCTCACCCTATACATCTATCAATATATCCTCTACACCCACTCTCTTTTATCCCAAACCCCATACCACTACTATGTTTCACAAAATAATCCTCTCTCCTACTCTATCCCACCTTGTATCAACAGACACCTCTTTTACTATACCGATCCCCCAAAAGAAACCTTTCTAAACTCTCCCCTCTGACTCTTCCCCTCCAAAAACACTTTTTACTCATCCAAAAGCCTCCTCCTACTGCTATGACCTAAAAAAAGAAATCCTCCACTCTTCTATCCCTCCACTATCCTTTTCAATCAAAATAACAGACTAACATGTTCACTTCTCTAATTCCATATTCCACCATATTAATTCACCACTAATCCTTTATGGGTTCCAGAGTAGCGTGCTACTGGCCATCAAAGCGTTTCATCACCTCATCAGGCTTACAAGCGCTATATAAATGCAAACCTTTTTTTCCTTTTTTACCTCTCCCCAACCCTTCTCAATCCAAATAACTGACTAACATATCCACCACTCAAATTACTTCATATTTCACTATACTAATTTTCAACACTAATCCTTTATCAGAGGAGGAGCCAAGATGGCCGCGGAGACGGACGTGTAGTCTCCCGGCTCCCCGAGCCTTTGTTCCCCGCAGCACTATCCTGTCCCTTCTCCTGTAATAACGCTACCACAGGAGGTAGACGGTAGCGCGCTGTTGCTGAGGGTGCTTCTCCGGGGTCCCTGCCTGCCTGCAAACCGTGGATATTGTCGGGCGAAGCTGTCGGCATTGTCTAGCCCTGGAACCGGACCCGTGTCGTGGTGCGCCGCCGGGGGCGGCTGGAGCTTTGTGGGCTGGCTGATCTGAGACGGAACGGGTGTCTAGTGCCCAGCCGCTTGCTGGGGTTAAATTCTGCACTGGCTCTTGGCGGAACGGGGAGGTCGACTGTCTGGAAGTTGCTCCTGCTACATCTCCCCCGTGTGACGCTACGGTGAGCCGCTTTGCTTCCCTTACTTGCGCTCGGAGGGGATTTGGCTACCGTGATTCTCCTGTGTGATTGCCCCTGCCTAGAGTCGCACGGGGGGGGGAAATTTACTGGTTATCGCCCAGTGTCAGCGGGCCCTGACTGTATCGGGGATTGGTCCCCGGATTTCCATCGTGTACTCCGCCTGCTCGCATGAGTGAGCCCTTTGGTGGACCTAACATGGCGGCCGGCTCCTACGGAACGATGGTGGGTTATGCCCCGGAGCCTGACTGTGTTGCCCTTCCTGGACCCGAGCGCAGAGTTGATCATCGTGCAGCGCCTCGGCTGGTAGGAGTGAGCGATCTACAGCCTGTTTATACATGTGCCTCTGTCCTTGCCGCACTCGCTGATTTGAGGGCAGAATGGCGTGAGAGCTCTGCGGTGCTGTGTGACCGGCTGGATGGAGCCGCAACCGACTTGAGGTGTATGGTGTCTACCTATCCCCCGCACTGCTCTCCTCGGCCCACGCTGTGCCAGGGCCGGGATACATTGTTGCCGCATGAGCGCACGGTGGAGCAATTATCGGCCAGTGATGATGCTTGCGGCTTGTTATCCGCCTCCGCCAGTGAGACTACAGTGTTGCCATTTTTGCCAGACCTTGCAGCTTCAGTGTCCCTGCTCATGGTGCCGCTGGCGCAGCGACTGGATCTACTGACTGCCTACGACCTACAAGTTGCGCTCCTGTTCCTTAGTGCTATACAACATCTGGGACACATGGGGGCACCGCTCTTTTGGACATTTGGCACTCTATGCGATTGGCATTATCCATCTTGTATTTGGGAGTCTTCTCTCTGCCGAGGGCGGACATTTTACCCCTTTGTTCTGTCCGGGGCGGGACCTCCTTGGTGGCCATCTTCGGGGGACGCATACGTTCTGGCCAGGGCTAGGAGACCTTATGCATCTATATACTTTCAATTTACTTATGTATCTATATATTTATCACTTTCTTCTAATTTAGCATATCCAATGCACTACCCTATTTCTGAGCCTATACTTCTCTCAATATATCTTCTAGCCCAACTTTCTGACTCATCTCAAACTTCTTTCTACTACTCTTTCCAATTCACTACCCTATGTCTCACCCTATACATCTATCAATATATCCTCTACACCCACTCTCTTTTATCCCAAACCCCATACCACTACTATGTTTCACAAAATAATCCTCTCTCCTACTCTATCCCACCTTGTATCAACAGACACCTCTTTTACTATACCGATCCCCCAAAAGAAACCTTTCTAAACTCTCCCCTCTGACTCTTCCCCTCCAAAAACACTTTTTACTCATCCAAAAGCCTCCTCCTACTGCTATGACCTAAAAAAAGAAATCCTTCACTCTTCTATCCCTCCACTATCCTTTTCAATCAAAATAACAGACTAACATGTTCACTTCTCTAATTCCATATTCCACCATATTAATTCACCACTAATCCTTTATGGGTTCCAGAGTAGCGTGCTACTGGCCATCAAAGCGTTTCATCACCTCATCAGGCTTACAAGCGCTATATAAATGCAAACCTTTTTTTCCTTTTTTACCTCTCCCCAACCCTTCTCAATCCAAATAACTGACTAACATATCCACCACTCAAATTACTTCATATTTCACTATACTAATTTTCAACACTAATCCTTTATCAGAGGAGGAGCCAAGATGGCCGCGGAGACGGACGTGTAGTCTCCCGGCTCCCCGAGCCTTTGTTCCCCGCAGCACTATCCTGTCCCTTCTCCTGTAATAACGCTACCGCGGGAGGTAGACGGTAGCGCGCTGTTGCTGAGGGTGCTTCTCCGGGGTCCCTGCCTGCCTGCAAACCGTGGATATTGTCGGGCGAAGCTGTCGGCATTGTCTAGCCCTGGAACCGGACCCGTGTCGTGGTGCGCCGCCGGGGGCGGCTGGAGCTTTGTGGGCTGGCTGATCTGAGACGGAACGGGCGTCTAGTGCCCAGCCGTTTGCTGGGGTTAAATTCTGCACTGGCTCTTGGCGGAACAGGGAGGTCGACTGTCTGGAAGTTGCTCCTGCTACATCTCCCCCGTGTGACGCTACGGTGAGCCGCTTTGCTTCCCTTACTTGCGCTCGGAGGGGATTTGGCTACTGTGATTCTCCTGTGTGATTGCCCCTGCCTAGAGTCGCACGGGGGGGGAAATTTACTGGTTATCGCCCAGTGTCAGCGGGCCCTGACTGTATCGGGGATTGGTCCCCGGATTTCCATCGTGTACTCCGCCTGCTCGCATGAGTGAGCCCCTTGGTGGACCTAACATGGCGGCCGGCTCCTACGGAACGATGGTGGGTTATGCCCCGGAGCCTGACTGTGTTGCCCTTCCTGGACCCGAGCGCAGAGTTGATCATCGTGCAGCGCCTCGGCTGGTAGGAGTGAGTGATCTACAGCCTGTTTATACATGTGCCTCTGTCCTTGCCGCACTCGCTGATTTGAGGGCAGAATGGCGTGAGAGCTCTGCGGTGCTGTGTGACCGGCTGGATGGAGCCGCAACCGACTTGAGGTGTATGGTGTCTACCTATCCCCCGCACTGCTCTCCTCGGCCCACACTGTGCCAGGGCCGGGATACATTGTTGCCGCATGAGCGCACGGCGGAGCAATTATCGGCCAGTGACGATGCTTGCGGCTTGTTATCCGCCTCCGCCAGTGAGAATACAGTGTTGCCATTTTTGCCAGACCTTGCAGCTTCAGTGTCCCTGCTCATGGTGCCGCTGGCGCAGCGACTGGATCTACTGACTGCCTACGACCTACAAGTTGCGCTCCTGTTCCTTAGTGCTATACAACATCTGGGACACATGGGGGCACCGCTCTTTTGGACATTTGGCACTCTATGCGATTGGCATTATCCATCTTGTATTTGGGAGTCTTCTCTCTGCCGAGGGCGGCCATTTTACCCCTTTGTTCTGTCCGGGGCGGGACCTCCTTGGTGGCCATCTTCGGGGGGACGCATACGTTCTGGCCAGGGCTAGGAGACCTTTCTCTACCTACTGTGCTTGAGTGGCGGCTGGTGACTTGATACGGGACGCTCTCTCAACGCGTGCTGTGACCTGTGGGATGTCTCGCCCTATCACTTTGAACCTGCAGCGATTTGATTTTGTTATTGCATATGGGGTGGAAAACAATTTACGGCTGGGGTGTCCGGGGGACCTGATATTTGGTGGGCTCCTCCCCACTTCTTCGCTTTATTGGGAGTTATAGATTAGAGCTTTCTTTTCTTACTCCCTGTATTTCAGGTGTTATATTTATTCTTTCCTTTTCTCCACTTTCTTTCTTGTTCTATATTTCGGGTTTACTGGGCGACAGACACACTGCTGGGGGGGGGGGTAGGCCGTAGCCTCTGCATGAGTGTAGGGTGGGGGGTTGGGGGATGGGATTTTAGTTCTGTTTTCGGTTTCTATGGTGCCTTATCTTTCTTCTCTGTTATTATTTCTTATTCTTTATTCTAACTTGGGTCCGTGTCTGAGGCAGGTATGGGGTGGGTGGCGGTGGATACTGTGATGATGCTAGGTATGTAACTCCTTCTGCACAGCCTTTGAGCCGCCATGCTGCCTGAAGGGACTTGAATATTGGGTACTTTGATTCTGTGGTTAAAATAGTTGCTACGGTTACGACAAGTCAACTCGGATTCCGCTTTCTTTGCCTATTGTTTATGTAAAATTAAAAATGTCTACTCTCAATAGTTGCCATAAAAATATAAAACTAACCTTCATTACTCCTGGGACACAGTACCGTGATGACCTACAGTGTAACTCTTGAATGCTTGCCAATTGTACTTATGTGTTACTGTGTCGCCGTATTGCCTGCTTATGTGCTTCAAATGTGTCCGTGGCCGGCCAGTGGGTTGTGGGCCCGTATTTGTTCTTTTACTACTGCACAATAAAGGTTTTGAAAAATAAAAAAAATAAAAAAACACTAATCCTTTATGGGTTCCTGAGTAGCCTGAAAAGTGCTTTAACACCCCATCAGGGGTAACAGGCACTATATGTATGCAACCCTTTCTTTCCCTTCTATCCCTCCGCTATCCTTCGCACTCCAAATAACTGACTAATATCCACCACTCAAATTACTTTCATGTTTCACCATACTAATTCACCACTAATCCTTTATGGCTTTCCGGAATAGCATGCTACCCGCCAAAAAAAGCGCTTCAACACCCCCATCAGGGGATAGAAGCGCTATATAAATACAAACCTTATTTCCTCTTCTATCCTTCTGCTATCCTTCCGAATCCAAATAACTGACTAACATATCCACCACTTAAAAGTTACTTGCATGTTTTACTATACTAATTCAACACTAATCCTCAATAGGTCCCAGAGTAGCTTGCTACTCGCCGAAAAAGCGCTTTGACGCCTCGTATGGGGTAGTAAGCGCTATACAAATGCAATTACAATACAATATAATACAATATTGTGATTTTATTGCAGATGCTGATGAGCCAAGGGGGATCTTAAAGTTAGAACTGCCACCAATTAAAAAATGGTCTGACGTGGCAATCCAAATCAATGCCACTTACTAAGAGAAGGGTTCCACGGGCGGCGAATGTCAGATCCACATCCGATAGGCATGGAGCAAATACTTTCAACAATGGCAATTGAGCTAGTCGCATAGACTACTTATTAATCAATCTGCGACTGTGGCATCCCTTAAGGGATATGGTAGTAAGAGAGCGACCAGAGAGTGACCACAACCCCCTGTGTGCAACTCTTGATTTGTTACCACAACGGGAACACACGCGATCAGAGAGTAATTTGCTCACAAGGATGTGGTTCCATCAAACGACATGAGACGCCTAAAATTGGCAAAAATACTCAAGCACCCCGAAGCTTTAGCTTCAATATCCCTAGACGTTGAAGGGGCGATTTCAGAGTTGGAAGTATGCATGCTAAACTCAGCTGCTCTTGACCCGGTGATCGGTACCCATGTTAGCTTTTTTGCCAAGCTACGCACTTATTTCATTAGATGCCATAAGGCCAAGGGAGTCTATCCTAGGAAAGGCCCACAGTGGTTAAATATGGAATGTAAAGAGGTGCATAGACAAATAGGAGCTGCAATTAAAGAGTGAATTCCCAGTGTTGTACGGCAACTAAGGTATAATTACCGAAGAGCACAAGTTAAGGCAAAAAAATCCTGGGATGAGGCTAGATGGCAGGAACTCAAATTAGCGTGCATAAACAAAAATCCCAAACAGTTTTGGAACATAGCTAAGTGGGACAGGGGTGGTCTGCCAACCCAGCCGCAAAACCATGTTTCACAGGAGCATTGGGTCACTCACTTTAAGCCTCCATATGCACGTAGCTCAGGGGAAGGGACGGAAGAGAAGCCCTCGTGCGGGTACTACACAGGCACAGTTTTTGAAGATGCTGAAGTTAGTCTGGCCCTGGGGGCAGTAACAGGAGGTAAAGCACCGGGCCCAGATGGCATTCTGCCGGACATATTTCTGTATGAAAAATCTAAATGGTGCCACTACAACGCGATGGTGGCTAACGCAATTGCGCAGGGTGCCCCAGTTACTGATTCGTGGAAAGGGGCGGAGATTATCCCCATTGTTTAAAAGGGGAATAAATCCCTGCCAGGCAACTACGGGCTTATCAGCCTGATAGACTCACTCCAAAAGATAATTCTGCATCTAGTTTTGAACAAACTGCAGGATTGGGTGGGAGAGACAGATAGCTTATCTCCACTACAGGCAGGCTTTATGGCGTGTACTAGTACCATTGATCAGGTATTTCGTTTTATTATGCTCTACTGGAAGACTGTGGTCTTAAACAAGGGTAGCCTTATGCTGCCTTTGTGGATCTTAAATCGGCTGCATGCTGAAGTGCAACGGAGGGCAAGAACAAGAAGGTTGGGCTTGGATGTGTCCCAGAGTAATTACCAGTGGCAGAGATGAACTCAAACGTTACACCCATCATTTTCCGTATTCATAAATATGCCAGGTGTGCCCAGATGTGGGTCCTGTGCTCGCTGCAATGCTGGAATCAAGCCGCACCCTACAGTCAGGACCCAGATGTGGGTCCTGTGCTCGCTGCACCACTGGAATGAAGCCGCACCCTGCAGTCAGGACCCAGATGTGGGTTCAGTGCTCGCTGCACCGCTGGAATCAAGCCGCACCATACAGTCAAGGCCCAGATAGGCTGAAACCGGTCTTGGGTTGGTTGAGTTCCGGTTCAGAAAGGATCTGGATTGGCTCTTGAGGCTGGACTGCTTCTATTGGAAGGAGTCTAAAGCTGATTTGCATATGGTGCTTCCTGTTTGAGGTGGCATTGTGGGCCAACAACCAATTGATCTCCAACTTCTGCTTGGCCTGGGGAGGACCTGGACATAAGCCGGAGTCTAGTGAGGATGAGGATGTGATAAGTGCCTGGTATGGACCAGGACATGAGCCAGGGGCTTGTGAGGCTCAGGATGTGAGCCAGGGCATTGTGAGGACCAGGACATGAGCCTGGGGCTTGTGAGGACCAGAACCTGAGCTGGGCCTTGTGAGTACCAGGACGTGAGTCAGGGCCTTGTGAGGACCAGAACATGAGCCAGGGTCTTGTGAGGACCAGGACGTGAGCCAGGGCCTTGTGAGGACCAGGACGTGAGCCAGGGCCTTGTGTGGACCAGAACATGAGCCAGGGCCTTGTGTGGACCAGAACATGAGTCGGGGGCCTTGTGAAGATGAGGACGTGAGCTCAGGCCTTGTGAGGACCAGGACGTGAGCCAGGGCCTTGTGAGGACCAGGACGTGAGCCAGGGCCTTGTGAGGACCAGGACGTGAGCCAGGGCCTTGTGTGGACCAGAACGTGAGCCGGGGGCCTTGTGAGGACCTGGACGGGGGCCTTGTGAAGACGAGGACGTGAGCCGGGGCCTTGTGAGGACCAGGACGTGAGCCAGGGTCTAGTGAGGACCAGGACGTGAGCCGGGTCCTGGTGGGGACCAGGATGTGAGCCGGGGCCTTGTCTGGACCTAGACATGAGCTGGGGCCTTCTGAGGACCTAGATGTTAGCCAGGGACTTGTGAGGACCAGAATGTGAGCCAGGGCCTTGTGAGGACCAGGACGTGAGCCAGAGCCTGGTGGACCAGTACGTGAGCCAGGGCCTTGCGAGGACCAGGACGTGAGCCGGGGTCTGGTGGACCAGGACGTGAACCAGGGCCTTGTGAGGACCAGGACTTGAGCCAGGCCTGGTGGACCAGGTCGTGAGCCGGGCCTGGTGGACCAGGACATGACCTGGGGCCTGGGGGACCAGGGCCTTGTGAGGACAAGGATGTGAACCGTGTCCTGGTGAGGACCTGTTATGTTCCATATAGGTACCCATATATAGGTCCGGGTAATATCATATACTTTCACCTTTTAGGATTGAAGCTTTACCTAGTTCAAGTCCTGGGTGCAGCAGGAGGGGTTTTCCCTGAACAGTAGCCTCCTATAACTTCATCAATGGACTCATACAGTATGAATGAATATTCATGAGGGTTCTTGGAAACCAGGTAGAAGCTACACCATCTGCATAATATCTATGTACAAGGTTCATCCCCTACGTCATGCTCAAATCCAAAAATGGCTAATACAAGGGACAAAAAAAACTAGATAATTTTTGTATAAATACAGCACATCTTACTGAGTTAATAGAGAGGAGATCAGGACTTCCATGCCGACACACTAACGCGAGACGTTGAAGTTCCTGCATTCAGACACTCCAGCTCGCAGTGGTCTGAACATCTCTTACAGGTTGTCCAGTTCGAGACCAGAACGGGGGTCCCAGACTCTCTCAATTCAGGTAATGGGGTTTGACTTATCGAGTGAGGATTCTTGGCTCAACACTTACACACATGCTAGATACCCTTAGGTACATCTAGCTAGGATTACATCGTAGGAGTATGCATTTTACTGTAATGTATTTTATATGCTGGCATGCATTCATTATTTTAGCAGAATGGCAGAAATCTATCATCCTTTTACGTTTCTAGTGCTTCTAGTTATCTATATCCTCTACTGTCTATTGATTGTCTCAGCACATCTATTTTACACTAGAAAAACAACTGTTCATAAAATACATATTGAAAACATCCCAACCGTTTATTCTGTGTATCTATCTGAGAGGATCAGAGTTGTCATGTTTGATAGTTGCCAGAAACTCTTCCCTCCTTGGTAAGAGGAGTTTCCATTGGTACTGTGAGCTAGCTGGTATACACGCCAACATACCAGATAGAGGTGTCCAGAATCAGTCCGACACCAATCCTGTAGTCTATGTTGTCTAAACGCACAGAACCCAGATGACAAGCCAGGACAGGCCTCTATGCCTACACCCCTGGACAGACCTTACCTCCTCTGCACCCCTGGACAGGCCTCCCCTCCTCTGCACCACTGGACAGGCTTCACCTCCTCTCCTCCCCTGGACAAGCCTCGCCTCCTCTGCACCCCTGGACCGGCCTCAGCTCCTCTGCACCCCTGGACAGGCCTCTCCTCTGCACCCTCGGACAGGCCTCTCCTCCTCTGCACCCCTGGACAGGCCTCACCTCCTCTGTACCCCTGGACTGACCTCACCTCCTCTGCAACCCTGGACAAGCCTCACCTCCTCTGCACCCCTCGGCAGGCCTCACCTCCTCTCCTCCCCCTGGACAAGCCTCACCTCCTCTGCACCCCTTGACAGGCCTCTCCTCCTCTGCACCCCTGGACAGGCCTCTCCTCCTCTGTACCACTGGACAGACCTCACCTCCTCTGCACCCCTGGACAGGCCTCACCTCCTCTGCACCCCTGGACAGGCCTCACCTCCTCTGCACCCCTGGACAGGCCTCACCTCCTCTCATCCCCCTTGACAAGCCTCGCCTCCTCTGCACCCCTGGACAGGCCTCTCCTCCTCTGCCCCCTGGACAGGCCTCACCTCCTCTAAACCCTGGACAGGTCTCACCTCCTCTGCACCCTTGGACAGGCCTCTCGGTGAAGGATTCTCATTAAGGACAGAGGAGCCCAGAGATCATTCCACCCCATTCAGCGCCTCAGACTCCACTCTGAGCCTCGGGCGCTATGCACAGGCCCCAGAGAGACACTGCTTCCACGGACAGGCCTCACCTCCGCTGCACCCCTGGACAGGCCTCTCCTCCTCTGCACCCCTGGACAGGCCTCCCCTCCTCTGCACCTTTGGACAGGCCTCTCCTCCTCTGTACCCCTGGACAGGCCTCTCCTCTTCTGCACCCCTGGGCAGGCCTCGCCTCCTCTGCACCCCTGGACAGGCCTCTCCTCTTCTGCACCCCTGGGCAGGCCTCGCCTCCTCTGCATCCCTGGACAGGCCTCTCGGTGAAGGATTCTCATTCAGGACGTAGGAGCCCAGAGTTCATTCCACCCCATACAGGGCCACTGACTCCGCCCTAAGCCTCGGGGCGCTGTGCACAGGCCCCGAAGAGAGACTCTTGTGGGGATGTACTGTTCTATATGCTCTGTATCTTTAAGAGCACAGGTTTCTCCACGTGCACCATGACGCTCGTGGAGTCTCCTGTGTTCTCATGTCTGGAGCTCCCGGACGGCAGTTGCTGCCGGGAGAGCTGTTGTCTGGACCATAATAAAGGACTGTGCTTTTATCACCATATAGTATCTTCATCCTTTCACTGGCGACGATGGTCCAGTACTCCAACTCTCTCAAGAGTTGTCAGTAACTCATCTAAGGAAAACGGAGCAGCCGCGACGTCAAGCGAGAGAGAAAGCAGAAGAAAAGAATTTCAAACGGAACGATGTCAAGCCGGTATCTCCATTGAAACGTGAGTCTTTGACCCTGCTGTGGCAATATTGCGCTGTGCTGTCACCCTCGAATTAGCCAATTCAACTAAAGCGCATTACCGCTGTTAATTAACTAAAGCGCATTACTGCTGTTAAAAGGATTAGCGCGAGCGCTGCTTTTGAAGCCCAACGCGAGCGCTGCTTGTGGACATTCTTTAATTGACGCGTTTAAAAGATAAACGCGAGCGTTCCTTCTAAATGCTCAGCGCGATTGTTGCTGCAGGACATTCTCAATTCCATGCGTCTTTACCTTGAAGTGCGCTACCATGGCAACATAAGCGCATTGTGACGTGCAAAGCAAAGCGAACTTCAACTTGTATTACAGCCTGCTTTATGATGTCAACAATTATCAATTAACAAGGGAAAACAAGGAACAGCATTTCTGCAGAAGAAGAAACACAGCACAGCACAGCAAGCATTATCACAAAATAAATAAACAATTGCACAGCAGGCATTCTCACAAACCACTAAATACCTTAAGTATTTAGTAGACCTAATAGACTTGAGTTACGTTGTTTGGTTTTGAGGCAGCAGCTCCCCACGCAAATGGAAAAAGTAGCCTCGCCACCTCCCTTTTTGCAATCTCCAGGTCCTCCCCCCATGCCCTGGAAACAGTGGAAAGCTACATTTGACGCATACATTGAAGCCATCGATGGTGATACCTTCACATCAAAAAAGAAGAAGGCCTTATTAGTATATAATTTGGGACCTGAGGGAAGGTCCATTCTGGAAACATTACCTCTTGAAGAAGTGAGAATATCCATTTCAAGTGATGATGGCGATGCGCAAACATTAGACGAATATGCTTCTCTAGTCAAGACATTGGACAAAAGATTCAGTCCTAAACGGAACACTGTGTTGGAACGTCACAAGTTTTTGCAACGTGCACAATTACCCGGAGAGTCCATAGATGATTTCGTTGCAGCCTTAAGGATCCTAGCAGTTAACTGCAACTATAGAGAATTCAGAGATGAAATCATTAGGGATCAACTCATTGAACGCACTCATGATAGAAAAGTGCGTGAAAAACTCTTATCGTCTAATGACCCTGATCTAGAAACTGCTTTGACTCTGGCCAAATCTGTTGAGCATTCCCAATATTGTTTAAAAGAAATGAGTACTCCTACATCTCCTCTGGCCACTCCAACAGAATCTTCTGACATCAGTGCCATCAGCACCAAAGCAACAGTCAGAATTCCAGAACGGAGGACATCTAACCCGAATCGTTCTCAAATTCCTTCGTTTTCCAGTTCCAACAAGCCTAGGAATGATGCGCAAGGATTATCCTGTTATCGATGTGGGAGTAGATCTCATTTAGGAAATTTCAAATTTTGTTTCGCAATTAATCAATCTTGTTTTAAATGTGGCAAGAAGGGTCATTTAGCACGTATGTGTAAGGCAACCGGAGTTCAGAAAGGTTCTTCACAAATGGTGAAAAGTATTGATGAACGCTTACATGTAGATGAAGAAGATGAGCATTATGAATTGCTAATGTTGTCTTCTTCTCCCATGAATGCTGATGGTGTTGTTGAGATAGCGACTATAGATGGATCTCGAAGACGAAAATCCCCTGTTTGTTCCATTAAAGTGAATGGCGTATTGATCAAATTTCTAGCAGATTCAGGTTCTCCATTTTCCATAGTTAATGTTAAGGATTTAGACATGTTAGATAATATTCTACTATCAAAATCTTTTATCAAAATGTTTGCATATGGGGGAAAAAGGGTAGAAGTATTAGGAAAGTTTAGAGGAGAGATTGATTTCAAAGGAGATTCTACATCCTCCATCATTTATGTTGTAAAAGATGGTACCAATTTATTGGGTTGGCATGAACAGGGTGAGCTTGGTATGATCCTTGATCCCAATCATCAAGACATGGTTTTATCAAGACGTGAGGCCAAGCAGTATTATGCCTCTTTGCCTGATTTAGAGTCAGTACATTCCCTAAGTGTTTCTGGTGAAAGTGAATGGGCGCATGAATTTCCAGAAGTTTTCTGCGACAAATTAGGCAAACTCAAAGGTTTCCAGCACCAGATTATTTTAAAAGAAGGAGTTAAAGCAGTTGCACATAAAGTTCGCAAGGTACCCCTGAGTATGCGAAGTGAGTTAAAGGCTGAACTGGAGAGATTGTGTCTCTTAGGTGTAATTGAACCTATAGAGGCATCAGAATGGTTATCTCCTGTAGTTTTGGCGCGCAAGGCTGATAAGTCTCTTAGGATGTGTGTGGACTTGCGCGACTTGAATGCCTGCATTTGGATAGATCGGCAACCACTACCTAATATTAATGAAATGTTATCTACATTGGAGGGTGCCAACTATTTCACTACCCTAGACATTTTTTCGGCATATCACCAAGTTGTTTTAAGCAAGGATTCAAGACACCTTACGTCTTTTGTAACTCCGGAAGGTGCTTTCCGCTACTTGAGGATGCCGTTCGGTCTGGCGTCGGCTTCCGCAGTTTTTCAACGCCTTATGGGAAATCTGTTCAAAAACACTGCGGGAGTCGTCTTCTTTCAGGACGACATTCTCATTTACGGCAAGTCTGTGAGTGAACACGATAGCAGGGTAAGAACAGCTTTGGGAATTTTAAAAGATTTTGGGTTGACATTAAGAAAAGACAAATGCAGGTTTCTCAGGGATAGTGTAGATTATTTGGGTCATCACATCTCAGCCAAAGGGGTGGAACCCAAAATGAAATTGTTAGATGCCATTCAGAATGCACCAGAACCATCCAACAAGGATCAACTACGTTCTTTTTTAGGGCTGATCGAATATTACGCCAAATTTGTTAGAAATTTTTCTGACAGGACTGTGTCTCTAAGAAATTTATTGAAAAAGAATGTTAAATATGTTTGGTCGCAAGAATGTGCAAATGATTTTACCTTACTGAAAAATGCCATTGTACAAGCACGTCCCCTCAAACTTTTTAATATTAATGATCAGAATATTGTAATTACTGATGCCAGCAATGTGGGCCTGGGTGCAGTTCTTTCTCAGAAAAGAGTGGATGGTAAAGTGGAAGTAATTGCTTTTGCCTCCAGAACCTTACGCGGGGCAGAAGGCACGTATTCCACCATCGAGAAAGAGGCGTTAGCCTTGTGGTGGGGCGTGCAACATTTCAGGAATTTTCTCTGGGGTAATCACATAACACTCAAAACTGACCACAAGCCTCTAGTTGATCTTTTCACTACGAAAGGTGGTGGGAGGGCTTCTCCTCGCATTGCTAAATGGCAATACAGGCTTAGTGAGTTTGATTATCACCTGGAATATGTCCCTGGAATTAGAAACAATGTGGCTGATTGTCTATCCAGATTGCCTCTTCCCCATGATAAGTTAGAACAGAGTGATGAAGATTTGGAGATGGTGTGTGCAGTGAGTTCTATATCGGAGGTTGGCATCGCGTTGTCAGAAAGTGAGTGGAAGTCAGCGGTAACTGAGGATAAGAATTTATGTTGTGTAATGAATTACCTGGTCAATGGTTGGCCCAATGACAAGTCCCTTTCTTCAAATTTAATGCCTTTTAGGAGAGTGCGTGATGAATTGTCTTTAATTGATGGCATTTTACGTAGGGCTGGTTTACTGGTGGTTCCAGAAGCTCTTTGTGGAAAGGTTTTGGAGTTGGCTCACGTTGGGCATTTGGGCATTCGTGCTATGAAAAGGAGGGTGCGTGAAGATTTTTGGTGGCCTGGAGTAGACAATGCAATTGAACATTGTGTGCGTGATTGTGGTGCTTGTGTCCTCAGTGATAAGTCTCAAGTTACTAGCCCTTCTCCTGTGACTCCAGTACAGGTTAAAGAGCTGCCTTGGCACAAATTGGCGTTTGATGTTGCGGGTCCGTTTTACAATCTAGGAGTAACTCCAAAGTATGCATTAGTTTTAATTGACTACATGTCAAAATGGCCGGAGGTCAAATTTGTTGAGTGCATAAATTCCACAACTGTTGTTGAATTCTTCAAAAATGTGTTTTTGCGGGAGGGTGTGCCAGAAGAATTGGTATCTGACAATGGCACTCAGTTGGTGTCGAGTGAGATGCAAACATTTTTAAAATCTCTTGGGATCAAGCACATTCTCACCTCTTTATATCACCCTTCAAGCAATGGTTTAGTTGAAAGGTTGAACCGTGTGATCAAGGATCAGTTGCAGTTAGCCAACGTCAATGGTTTGAATTGGAAGAAGGTCATTGCTGACATGTTGTGGGCATTGAGAGTCACTCCCCATTCTAGCACAGGCGTCTCACCTTTTACTTTACTCAGAGGTAGAGTGGCTGGTTCAGAATTAAACAAAGATTGGATGGCGAGGAAAAACATTGACGGTATCAAACTCGCTGGAGTGGCTGATGTTAGGGCTAGTACCCAGGCCAAATATGCTCAAGGGAGTTGTAGATTATCTCCTGTGCGCTCGGGGGACTGGGTTAGGATCAAAAAACCAGTACTTTTGCGTAAAGGACTGGCTCGGTTTTCTCCTCCTGTCTTAGTCAAAGAGGTGAAGGATCATGTAGTTGTTCTGGAAAATGGTAAAATTTGGAACAAATCTCGTGTTTCCATTATTCCTAAGCATAAAGTTGAGTTTGTGAAAAACAAATTTGGTTTGAAGTCTAACTCAGGTTTACTGCCTGCTAGTACTGTTCCTCCAATTCTGCCCGCTCATGACACCAATTCTGTTTCTAAAGACATGTCGACTAGACGATTTTCCACCAGATGTAAAAATGTTCCTGGAAAATTTCGTGATTTTGTGACTTATTAAACCAATTCCTTTTTTTTTTCATTTTGGGGAAGGGGTGGGTTAATGTTTTGTGCTTTATGTTGTCATTGTTATTAATTGAGGGAAGGGGGATGTGTGGGGATGTACTGTTCTATATGCTCTGTATCTTTAAGAGCACAGGTTTCTCCACGTGCACCATGACGCTCGTGGAGTCTCCTGTGTTCTCATGTCTGGAGCTCCCGGACGGCAGTTGCTGCCGGGAGAGCTGTTGTCTGGACCATAATAAAGGACTGTGCTTTTATCACCATATAGTATCTTCATCCTTTCAACTCTGCTTCCACGGACAGGCCTCTCCTCCTCTGCACCCCCAGACAGGCTCAGAAGGAGGAAGAGCTGAGCTCTCCTGACCTCACCATAAATGCCAGGGGGGGGGGGGGGGGGGGGGGGGGGGGATGGGGTGGAATCTGATCCATGGATTCATAAATTGCAGCCAAGTGAGTTAGCAGCTCCTACCTGAGCAGAAACCTGTCCAGGCCCTCTCCTCCTCCTGGGGGTCGCAGATCTGGGGTCTGAGGGGGGTCTGTGAGGGTCTGTAGATGGAGGTATCTGCCCACCAGACAGGGCTCCTTCCTCCTCTGCAGCAGGCTGGACACACCAGAAGAGGCCGGAAGTGATGTCACCGCTGCTGGTGCTGTCTCTGCCACCGCTGACCCGGAAGAGGAAACCCTTCTCCCTTTCATACAATGTGCAGCTCAGTGGCTTTTATCAGCAGGTGAGGAGCGCTCTCTGGTGGCCACTGACGGAACCGCTGCCTCCAGGCTCCAGCAGGGAAACAAGCTTTGGTGACTGTAAAGACCTGGGTTTTTAAATGTCACAGATGTGTGGACACTCACAGTCCATGACAGGGTCTTGCATGGGAAACAAGCATTGGCGCCTGCAAAGGAACAGACATGACATTCAGGAGTAAATTTAAATGAGGACTTGTATTTCATTCAATGTGTGCAATGTAGACACAGCTGCTGCAATGAGGCTGAGCAGCGTTTCTAATGTTCCTGTTCCTGGGGGTGATTCTTTATATTTTACAGGGCCATGAATCCTCAAACCATAGCTGCCAAGGTTTCAGACTGCTATGTGTGACATTTTCATAATTTCAGTGAAATTATGAGTGACATTTCAATGACTATGAGTGACACTGACTTGCGGCGGGCAAAAACAAGTAATAAAGATTAGGGAAACAGATAAATATCAGAAATTACCCCCCTTTCAGCAACAAGAAACTCTAACAAGGTCTTAAAACTGCAACAAAGCAGCAGAAATGGAAGGAAGGGCACTAACCAGAGACAGACTGCATGACTGCAGCTCTCAGTGACAGAGACGTTTTCCCCCTGAAATAAAACCAAACATTTAAGTCCATGGACAAAGCGAAATATCAGAAATTACTACGCCCTTTAACACAGTAATAAGCTTTGGAAAGACGTTCAAGCTTCTGCAAAGCCCCTGAATTGCAAACTTACTAACCTACAGCCCCTTTCTAAGATGAATGTTACTGGAAGGGGGCCTGCTACAAAAGGCATATGTTTTAAAACTCACTATTCACAAAGAAGGGGAGAGGGTCAAAGAAATTATACAACTCCACCACCCCGAACCCCGTAAGTCAAGGTATACACACTAGAAGGGGTGGAGAGATTAGAGTGCACGTGTAACAACACGAGACAGAAAAAATAAATGTTTTGAAAACTGCGCTCACCCACACAAAAGTGTGTGACATGCTTCATCATCGGGTCTGCTTACAAAACGCCCTGGTGTAGCCACACTCAGGCCGGAGCATAAGGGAAGGGGAAAAACTAATAATGTTTTGAGAACCTAGTCTTCTCTTCTAACACGACCCATCCTCATTCTTTTTAATCCTGGTTGTGGAACCTATAAATAAAGGTTTCATTGGTATCCACAAACCAGTTTTAAAACACTTTCCCATTAACTGCACTTTGTCTTATCACCATTCCCAGTCACAGGGTGATATTCACTGTTCTATCACTTGGTTTGTTACATTTGTGTTGTGTCTTGTCATTTCTCAATATTTTATTATTTTTTCCCCTTCCCTTATGCTCCGCCCTGAGTGTGGCTACACCAGGGCGTTTTGTAAGCATATGTTTTAAAACTTCATGGGATATAAATTGCACACAGATGATCAATCATGGTAATTAAGAAATCATTTTTAGAAGCATTAAATGTGAACTGTAACTCATCCAAGCATCCCTTTTCCGTCTTCATACTGCTTTTCAAACAAGGTTTTTGTTTTGGCATTTATAAAAACAGAAGAGTTCAGGTCTTACAAGCAATATTCTGCTTAGGCCGCATGTGGAGAGCAGGGCACGTGCACACTCCAGCACGGATGACAGCGCTAGGTCAGGTGTAACATGAAAACGAAGTACAGAACTCCCATGATCACTTTTAGGTGACCTCAAGACGCCACAATGTACTAAAGAAACAGCCCAAGAAAAATAAAATGCAATAGTTTTGACAAAAACGCAGTCATGTAGCTAAGAACCGGAGTATCTGCAAAACAAGAGAGGTTTGGTATTAAATACACTCGTATCACTGCTAAACAATTCCCAAGCAGGCCTCTGCAACAGGTTATGAAATAATTGCATAACATTATAATGTGAATGCAGAGCCCGCACACTGCCCAGATGAACAGAAGGCCCTGCACACATTTGTTTTCAGAGTTGCTGTCAAGGAGAGCTACAACATAGAAACTGAGCACGTGAGCTGTGCTGAATTAAGTTCGCTAGAAGAAACCAAGAGAACCTGTTTACTAAATAGATTAATTCAGTCTAAAAACAAAGCTACATTGGCACAACTTAGCGGAATAGCTTAGACAATTGAGACAAATGAGGCCTCTGTCTTTACAACAACGGAATAAGACACCTGCAATGTATTCGCATGTCTTGTAAAAAAAAAAAAACTGCCACCCATGCTAGTTACATGATGAAAGAGAGCGCACAGCGGGAACGTCGTACCACACATAAATCAAGGACAATTTGCAATTAAAGACATTTTTACTTTTTAAGGACACTACAAATTGAAGATATTTTCCTTTCTTATTGAACGATGCCACTCCAGTAAGCAAAAACATAGCCGGGACTGCGTAGAAGAGGGTTTCGCTGTGAATAAGCAGCACAACCTTTTACTATTTAGTACAAACAACTCAGGTCACAAACTGGCACTGAAAGTATTAGGAACGGCAGCACTGGCAGCGCGCTAGCGCTATCAATAAAATGTAAAGTACACTTTGAAGAAAACTGATACCTCTCGAGGAGCAGCAATTGTACGGGCCGGACCTCGCCGCAATGACTACCTCCGACAATCAACACTCTCCCGCTGCTTTGCACCACATCAGGGTTTGCATTTCCCTGTTGATTTCTTGTCCATCACCCCCTTCAGAGGCTCACTCATAAAACAAGGAAAGAAGCAGGATGTAGTCACAATAAAGTCATGAGACGGAACCATCAGGTGTGACCCACACATGGGTCTCTCACTCAGTGGAGGGGGTCTGATGGAGGGTGTATTTCACCCACACAGTGGTCTGTCACTCAGTGGATGGGGTCTGATGGAGGGGGTATTTCCCGACACAGGGGTCTCTCACTCAGTGGATGGGGTCTGAGTACAGAGGGGGTATTTCACCCACACAGGGGTCTCTCACTCAGTGGATGTGTCTGATGGAGAGGGTATATCACCCACAAAGGAAAGCTGGCGGTTCGGGGTGTAGAAGCTGAGTCGTCTGGTCCAGTGTTTTGGAGTGCCCTGTGTGCGTGGGTGAGGAGCTTGAAGGTGATCCTCTTGTTGACGGGGAGCCAGTGCTCAATCAATCAATCACAGACATTAATAGAGCGCACTACTTACCCGGAGGGTCTCAAGGTGCTTGGGGGGGGGGGGGAGTGCTGCTACTGCTCGAATAGACCGGTCTTGAGCTTCTTCCTGAAGGAGAGGTGGTCTTGGGTCAGGCGCAGGTCGGTCGGGAGGGAGTTCAAAGTCTTGACGGCCAGGTAGGAGAAGGACCTTCCTCCTGTTGTCGTTCTTCGGATGCGGGGGGCGGCGTCGAGGGCGTGGCTGGCTGATCGGAGATGTCGTTTGGGAGCGTGGAAGTTGATGCGGTTGTTGAGGTAGCTCGGGCCTTGATCGTGTAGGGCTTTGTGTGCGTGGGTGAGGAGGCGGAAGGTGATTCTTTTGTTGACGGGGAGCCAATGCAGGTCTCTCAGATGTCCGGAGATGTGGCTGTGTCGTGGGATGTCGAGGATGAGTCTGGCTGAGGCGTTCTGGATCCGCTGGAGTCTCTTCTGGAGCTTGGCGGTGGTTCCGGCGTAGAGGGCGTTGCCGTAGTCCAGTCGGCTGGTGACGAGGGCCTGGGTGACCGTCTTCCTGGTCTCGGTGGGGATCCACCGGAAGATCTTCCGTAGCATGCGCAGGATGTTGAAGCATGACGAGAAGTTGACTTGTCTGGTCATGGTGAGGGAGGGGAGGAGTCCAAGATGAAGCCCAGGTTGCGAGCGTGGTCTGTCGGTTTGGGTGCGCTGCCCAGGGTGGGGGGCCACCAGGAGTCGTCCCAGGCGGAGGGCGAGGAACTCAGGATGAGGACTTCCGTCTTGTCTGAGTTCAGTTTCAGGCGGCTGGTCGTCATCCACTCGGCTACGTCTTTCATCCCTTCGTGAAGGTTGGCTCTGGCGGCGGCGGGGTCGTTGGTCAGGGAGAGGATCAGCTGGGTGTCGTCAGCGTAGGATGTGATGTTTCTGTGGCAGGGGATGTCGAGGCTGAGGCGTGCAGAGGCATTCTGTATGCGTTGTAGTAGTTTCTGGAGTTTGGCCGAGGTTCCTGCGTAGAAGGCGTTGGCGTAGTCCTGCCTGCTTGTGACGAGGGCCTGGGTGACTGTCCTTCTGGTTCCGGTGGGGATCCATCTGTAGATCTTGTGGAGCATGCAGAGGGTGTTGAAGCAGGAGGAGGATACAGCTTTGACCTGCTGGGTCCTTCACAGCGATGAGTCCAGAATGATCCCCAGATTGCGTACGTGGTCGGTGGGAGTCGGTGCAGCTCCCAGTGTGGCCGGCATTCAGGAGTCGTCCCAGGTGGACGGGGTGCAGTCTTGTCTGAATTCAGTTTCAGGCGGCTGTTCTTCATCCATTCGGCGATGGTATTCATTCCTTCGTGGAGGTTGGTTTTAGCGGTGGTGGGGCCCTTGGTAAGGGAGAGGATCAGCTAGGTGTTGTTGACATATGAGCTGATATTGAGTTCATGCGATCGGGCAATGTGGGTGAGCGGTGCCATGTAGAAGTTGAAGAGTGCTGGGCTGAGGGATGATCCTTTGGGAACGCCTTCAGATGATCTGGCTTTAGATTGTAACGGAGGGAGGCGGACACTCTGTGTTCTGCCAGTGTGGGAGGAGATGGTCCAGTCTATGGCTTAGTCGCGGATCACTGTGTTGTGGAGGCATGTGCGTAGGGTGTGGTGGCAGACGGTGTCAAAGGCTGCCAAAAGGTCCTGGAGGATGAGGGCTACAGTTTCTCAGTTGTCCAGAAGGTTCCTGATGTCATCGGTTGCAGCAATGAGGGCAGTGTTGGTACTGTGTTTGCTGCGGAATCCGGATTGGGATGTTGTTCTCCTCGAGGAAAAGGGTCAGTTGCCTGTTGACAATCTTCACGATGACTTTCGCCGGTACGGGAGTAGGGAGATGGACCAGAAGTATTTGAGGTCCTTAGGGTTCGCCTTGGGTTTCTTGAGTAGGGCGTTGATCTCAGCGTGCTTCCAGCTCTCCGGGAAGTTGGCCGTCTCAAAAGAATTGTTTATGATCTTGCAGAGATGGGGTGCGATGGTGGAGCTTGCTTTGTTGAAGATGTGGTGCGGGCAGGGGTCTAATGGTATGCCGGAGTGGTTGGTGTTAATTATTTTGATGGTGTTGTTGTCATTGACATGGGTACAGGAGAGCAGGGGGTTGGTGTGGCTGGGGGCGGTGAGTCTGAGGTGTCGGTGGCTGTCGGGGGGCCTGGTTGTTCAAGCTGTCATGGATGTCTGCGATCTTACAGTGGAAGAAGGTGGCTAAGGTATACACCCTTTACAATGAAACTTTTACAACGCACTACCATTACAACGCAGGCATTACAACGCAAACCATTACAACGCATTGCGCTGGGGGGCGCTCTAGGATAGGGAATACGTTTAATTTCCTATCCAACACCTTCCCTAGTGTCCACGGGGACTGGAGTTGGAATAGAAAATTAAACTTTTCACTATCCAGCACCTCTAAGCGCTATGCGTTGTAATGGATTGCGATGTAAAAACCGCGTTGTAAAGGCATGCGTGGTAAAAGCATGCGTTGTAACGTCATACATCCACCATCGTCCACAGGAACACCCTCAGAATCTTGACCAGCACCGACGACACTCTCAGCGCCGCCGAACACCAGCACTTCCACATCGACCCCAATAGCAAAGAACTCTACAACATCATGAAGGAACTCTCCAACCCCAACTCAAACGACATCCTGCCATCGCACCACCTCTGCGACTCCCTAGCCACGGATGCATGACGTTACAACGCATGCTTTTACCACGCATGCCTTTACAACGTGGTTTTTACAACGCAATCCATTACAACGCATTGCGCTGTGGGCGCTCTAGGATAGGGAATAAGTTTAATTTTCTATTCAACACCTTCCCTAGTGTCCACGGGGACCGGAGTTGGAATAGAAAATTAAACTTTTCACTATCCAGCACCTCTAAGCGCTATGCATTGTAATGGATTGCGATGTAAAAACCGCGTTGTAAAGGCATGCGTAGTAAAAGCATGCGTTGTAACGTCATACATCCACCATCGTCCACAGGAACACCCTCAGAATCTTGACCAGCACCGACGACACTCTCAGCGCCGCCGAACACCAGCACTTCCACATCGACCCCAATAGCAAAGAACTCTTCAACATCATGAAGGAACTCTCCAACCCCAACTCAAACGACATCCTGCCATCGCAACACCTCTGCGACTCCCTAGCCACGGATGTATGACGTTACAACGCATGCTTTTACCACGCATGGCTTTACAACGTGGTTTTTACATCGCAATCCATTACAACGCATTGCGCTGGGGGCGCTCTAGGATAGGGAATAAGTTTAATTTTCTATTCAACACCTTCCCTAGTGTCCACGGGGACTGGAGTTCGAATAGAAAATTAAACTTTTCACTATCCAGCACCTCTAAGCGCTATGCGTTGTAATGGATTCAATTTAATCCCCCCCAAGCCACTCTCGGCTCCTGTATCTCACTCTTGATTCCACCTTGTGGCTCTTTAATTCACCCCCAGACACTCTCGGCTCCTTTATCTCACTCTTGATTCCACCTCATGGCTCTTTAATCCACCCCAACGCCCTTGGCTCCTTTATCTCACTTCTGTAGGTCCCTGCTTTCCCCCTTTGTCACTTGTTTTCATCTTTCTCTTCCTCGTTCTTACCCTTGTGTGTTTTTCACACCCTTGTTATGTGTCAAAGTCTGATGAGGAAAAATAAGTGCCGGCCCTCAAAAAGAGAGTGCTGATGAGCCCCACATGCGACCACCGGCTCAAATTAAGCTCAAATCAACATCTTACACCTTGGTTGATAGATGAAAGAATTTAGGGCAACCGGGCGGGGTGGAGAACGAAGAAAACAGACAGGAAAGAGAAGAATTAAAGGAAAGAAAACGCAAAAAAAGAGAATGTTAGAAGAAGAGAATACGCACAAGTCACTCCATGACTACATCTCCTCGACCCATCTCCTTGGACTTCTGATACAGCGAATGTCTGCGTCTTAGCTGTTGCTTCTTGCTCAAACGCTATGGTGGTCTCATGATCCTACGGGTGGGGGGGTAATCTGGTCTGGCTCATGGTGGTCTCATGATCCTACAGGTTGTCTGGCTCTTTCTTCCAAACATCTTGTGTCGGTGTAAACGTGGCCAAAGAATGTGAACTCTTCTTTTTCTAGTTCACGCTTGACTGGAATCAGTCAATCGAACGCCGTCCTGCTGCAGGTCTCTCCTGCTCAGTCGGGAAGCCCACAGTCTCTGGGCCTCATTTATAAGGTTTTGGGTAGGGCCGCACCACAAGGAATCTTGCTGCACTGCTCGACGTCAGAACAAAAGGGCAGGAATGTGCCGTATCTATGTGATACGATGCATTCCTGTCCTTTTGCCCAGCGCAGGCGCACAATGGGCTGCCATGCACCAACACAGGCACCCTTTCTCCTTGGTGCAATGCAAGGGTGCCTGCGTTGTGGGATGATTGATTTTGTGCAGGAAGGGAGACCTTCCTGCACAAAGTAAATCACAAGAGGCGATTTCCTTTTTCTATGTGTGCTTCAGAATGCAGCACAAAACGAAAAAGGAAAGAACGAGGAGAAATTCTCCTTCTTGCGCCTCCTTAATGATTTAGATTAGATTCAGATGTATTCCCAGGTTCACAATCTCTCGTAAATCTGGGAATGCGTCAGGTTCCATGAGTGTAGTGTGGGAACACACTCAGCAACACCCATGGAACACGCCTGTTTCATGTAGTGTTCTGCGTTAAAGGCGCACATATTTATAAGGCCATGAAAAGTCAAGTAAAGTGGCTTTACGTGGCCTTATAAATATGCAGTGACACATTGCGCCACTGGAACATCAAACATGTGTTCTACGTGCATCTGGTCTGCTCTCAGCCTGAGTTGGCTTCATGTTGCCGACCACGAGCAGCATCTCCTTTTGGATTCTGGTGCAGAACATGTTAGCCCTAGGGGACCCCCCTCAGGTTGACAAATTTGCAACTTGTAGAACGCCCATTGTCCACAATTGTGTGGCCTGCAGTTTACACTATGGGAAATGTTGGGGGGACACATTTCGGTTGAGGTGGAATTTTACGCTGCACTACACTTTCTTCTCATATCATTAATTCCTCCAGTTCTCAGGAATATTCACAATGACTGGTCTGAAGCCATTCTTACCACCCATCACTGGTCAGAAGGTGTGGTACAGGGACCGTCTGCGCCTCTCCTTGTGCCACCCCCTTCATCTGCCTCTCAGGGGGAACATTCTTTCCCAATTGGAAAGTCTGGAGATCGAGAGGGGCAGGACCCGTGCTCGCCCTGCAGTGCCTCCTCGTTGATGTCTGCAGATTGAGGGGGGCGGGATCCACACCTCACCCTGCAGAGCCTCCACCCTTATGGCCGGTGATTGAGAGGGCTGGGAATCACGCTTCACCCTCTAGAGCCTCATCCTTCATATCTGGAGATTGAGAGTGGCCGGACCTGCAGCTCACCCTCCAGAGCCTCCACCTTCATATCCAGAGAATGGAGTGTCAACCCGCACCTGGCCCTGCAGAGCCTCCACCTTCATGTCTGGAGTTCGACAGGAGCGGCACTCATACCTCACCCTGCAGAGCCTCCACCTTCATGTCTGGAGATCGAGAGGGCAGGACCTTCTCTCAGCCTCCAGAGCCTCCACCTTCATATCCATAGAATGGAGGGTCAGGACCCGCACCCCACCCTGCAGAGCCTCCACCTTCATGTCTGGTCGATCAAGAGGGAGTGTCACTCACACCTCACCCTGCAGAGCCTCCACCTTCATGTCTGGAGATCGAGAGGGCAGGACCTTCTCTCGGCCTCCAGAGCCTCCACCTTCATATCCGTAGAATGGAGCGTCAGGACCCGCACCCCACACTGCAGAGCCTCCACCTTCATGTCTGGTCGATCAAGAGGGAGTGTCACTCACACCTCACCCTGCAGAGCCTCCACCTTCATGTCTGGAGATCGAGAGGGCAGGACCTTCTCTCGGCCTCCAGAGCCTCCACCTTCATATCCGTAGAATGGAGCGTCAGGACCCGCACCCCACACTGCAGAGCCTCCACCTTCATGTCTGGACATCGAGAGGGGCAAAAGCTGTACCTCAACCTCCAGAGCCTCCACCTTCATGTCTGGCAATTGAGAATGGCATGACCCGGGCCCCCCCCTGCAGAACTTCCACCTTCATGTCTGCAGATTTAGGGGGCAGAGACCGCACCACCCCTCCAAATCCTCCACCTTCATATCCGGAGATTAAGGGGGCGGGATCCACTCCTCACCCTGCAGAGCCTCCACCTTCATTTCCGGAGATTGAGAGAGACACGACCCACAGCTCACCCTCCAGAGTCTCAACCTTCATATACGGAGAATGGAGGGTCAGGACCCGCACCCCACCCTGCAGAGCCTCCACCTTCATGTCTGGTCGATCAAGAGGGAATGTCACTCACACCTCACCCTGCAGAGCCTCCACCTTCATGTCTGGAGATCGAGAGGGCAGGACCTTCTCTCAGCCTCCAGAGCCTCCACCTTCATATCCATAGAATGGAGCGTCAGGACCCGCACCCCGCACTGCAGAGCCTCCACCTTCATGTCTGGACATCGAGAGGGTCAAAAGCCGTACCTCAACCTCCAGAGCCTCCACCTTCATGTCTGGCAATTGAGAATGGCTTGACCCGGGCCTCCCCCTGCAGAACCTCCACCTTCATGTCTACAGATTTAGGGGGCAGAGACCGCACCACCCCTCTAAATCCTCCACCTTCATATCCGGAGATTGAGGGGGTGGGACCCACTCCTCACCCTGCAGAGCCTCCACCTTCATCTCCGGAGATTGAGAGAGACACGACCCACAGCTCACCCTCCAGAGCCTCAACCTTCATATATGGAGAATGGAGGGTCAGGACCCGCACCCCACCCTGCAGAGCCTCCACCTTCATGTCTGGTCGATCAAGAGGTAATGGCACTCACACCTCACCCTGCAGAGCCTCCACCTTCATGTCTGTAGATTGAAAGGGCAGGACCCGTGCTCGCCCTGCAGAGCCTCCACCTTCATGTCTGGACATCAAGAGGGGCAATACCCATACCTCGACCTCCAGATCCTCATGTGTGGCAATTGAGCAGGGCATGACCCGCGCTCGCCCTGCAGAGCCTCCACCTTCATGTCTGCAGATTGAGGGGGCGGGACCCGCACCTCACCCTCCTGAGCCTCCACCTTCATGTCCAGAGATTGAGGGGGCGGGACACATGCCTCACCCTCCAGAGCCTCCACCTTTATGTACTGAGAATTGAGGGGCAGGAACCGCACCCCACTCTGCAGAGCCTCCAGCTTCCGGTCTGGAGATCGAGAGGGGCAAGACCCTCGCTTGACCTGCAGAGCCTCCAACTTCATGTCTGCAGAGTGATGGGGCAGGACCCACAGTTGCCCCACAGAGCCACCACCTTAATGTCTGGAGATCAAGAGGGCGGGAACCGCGCTCGCCCTATGGAGCCTCCACCTTCATGTTTGGACATTGAGAGGGGCAATACCCATACCTCAACCTCCAGAGCCTCCACTACAGCCCTGGCGAACCCCTTCAGTTGAGGGGATGGATTTTGTCTTCTCACCCCCCGGGCCAAATCTAATCGTCACAGTGGTAGCAGCATGCAACCTACGGAGAAGGGTAACCAGAGGCTCCTCAAACCCCATGGCCTCCATCATCCGCGTCCCTACATACAGTGTCAAAGGCACTGGATAAGTCCATGAAGGCCAGGTGAACAGAGGCACCCCTCGCCTTCATGTACTTACCCATTATTAGAACCAAATTTAGACACTGCTCTGTAGTCCCCTTACCTCTCCTAAACCCATACTGTGAGCCTACAATAATACCAGATGATTCGGCCCATGTTTCCAGGCGAGCCAATATTACCCTTCCCATAAGCTTACAGGATGCATCTATTAATGAGATTGGCCTATAAAAGCACGGGTCACTTTTATCACCCTTTTTAAAAACCGGTACAACTACCGCCTCTTTCCAAGATATAGGGATGCGCCCGACCACAACCGCTCCAAAAACATTAAGTAACAATGGTGCCCACACCTCAACATTATATTTAAAAAAGTCTAGTGGAACTGCTTATGGACCTGGGGCCTTTAACGAAATACCTTTCCTTAAGGCCTCCTCGACTTCAGAAAGAGAAAGTGAAAGACTAAATAATGAAGCTGACTCAGAGTAAGGATCACTATACCCCTCACCATTAGTTATCAAACAAACACCTTTTAGGTTGAAAAGTTTTGCATAATGGACTTCCCAGGTTCCCCCCATTATGTGAGTAACCATGTTGCCTTTTTCATCACTATTGAGGAAGGGGCGATTTATTACCTCCCAGAATTGCCTACTATCCCTCATGTCTGAGGATAGTTTTAATCATATAAGCCGTTCTCTTAAGTCACTTCTGACCCGTTCACAGTTTGGTAATGGAGGGAGTAGTAGGGGATTGTTCTGTCATGCTTGTACCCAGGCCTCCCGGTGTCTGTGAACAAGCCCTAAGAAGCTCTCCCCGGATTTTATGGTTATTTAAGTCTTTTTGCAGACAGTACAAAGACACTCTTTCCAAAAAGAATAAAATACTCCAGGACAAGGCGTGGTTAAAACTGAGCTTAGCTTCAGAAACTAAAATAAAATACATTATTTTGAGATACTCTGTTTAAAAATATATATATATATATATTATTCCTGAGTTCTGTTCTTTGGTTCCTTGTGAGGCCAGGGTTGCACATCTTTCTGGAATTTGTAAACAGAGTAATCTGGACACTGATTTAGAAGGTCGAGAGGTTACACATAGATTGGATCAAGGTCCTTTTGGCCTGGCTGCTAGTGCTGGGGACAGTAGATGCTTTTAAATCTCCAGCTAAATTACATGGGCCCATTCTTCCAAGAAAATGTATTGTAGCTCCTGTCAAGATATTACCGCCCTCCTGGGGTACTTCTATTATCGTCCCAATGGTCATAAATCAGGCTCCAAAAACTATTGTCCTATTTTGCTCCTGGACACTTTGGTAAACATGTTGAGCAGGATCCTACTGAGAGGTTGCAGGAATGCTCTCAGGAATATTCTATGTTATCCCCGCCCAGCTTTGCTTCAGAAAAGGCCTAGGAACCATCGGGCAACGCGTCAATCTGGACCTGTTGATTTGGAAATATCCCAAAGCTGATTATCTTGTATCTTTGTTTTGCAGATCCAAGTAGTACATTTGATTTCATTAACTATACCATCCTTTGGTAATGGTCGATCTCCCTTGGGGCTTCTAGGCCAAACATAGGTTTCCTTACAAGTCTTTACATGAGTGTATCCAGAAAAGTTCTGTTTTGTTCCCAGGGTGACTGCTCGCCTCCTTTCCAAGTGGGGCGGGCATTAGTCACAGCTGTGTTTTGGCCTCTTTGCTGTTCACTCTTTTTATCAAGGGGGGGATGAGTCTTTGCAGTCATTGCAAGCTGATGCTCCTTATGTGGCGGGGCATCCTACGCCAGTGTTGTTATATGCTGATGACGCTGCCTTGCTGTCCAGGACTCCGGCGGTCTGCAGAAATTGATGAGTGCCTTTGGAGGGTTTATATCTTCTAAAAATATGGTGATCAACACATCTGCAACTTTTACAATAATCTGTGGGCCAAAACCCAGACAGTGTAGATTATTTTTATTGATAATACCCGATTGTTAACTTACATCATTTTTGCTAGTTGGAGGTTCTATTTACTGGTAATGGCTCTTGGGCACAACAGATATTAAATGCCAAAGACATAATTACCAGAAACTCTAATGGGATTTTAGGTTCTCATCTAAGCTAGGGAGCCGACACATTAGAGAAATGATGGGGATATATCATGCTAGAGTGATGGCTTTTGCTTCCTAGGGGACTGGCCTATGGCGTTGCTTTTAGTACACCACTGTAACCGAGGAAATAGTTTGTTTAAAATGATTATTATGCCTCCCTGTGGTCGAACAACAGGAGGTCGGTCTACAGTACTTGGAGGACATACTCTTGTCAAGGCCTTTGGTATTCTGGTTTTCTATATGCGCAAAAGAAGAAACCAGTTTTTCCAAATCTATTATCCTTGACTGCTTAAATCAGGATCCTGCATCACATATCCCTCGGCTAGCATAGATGAATTCTTCTCTTGGTTTGTTGTTTAACTTGGCTGTATCACATATCCCTCGGCTAGCATAGATGAATTCTTCTCTTGGTTTGTTGTTTAACTTGGCTGTATCACATATCCCTCGGCTAGCATGGATGAATTCTTCTCTTGGTTTGTTGTTCGCATATCCCTCGGCTAGCATGGATGAATTCTTCTCTTGGTTTGTTGTTCGCATATCCCTCGGCTATCCCTCGGCTAGCATGGATGAATTCTTCTCTTGGTTTGTTGTTCGCATATCCCTCGGCTAGCATGGATGAATTCTTCTCTTGGTTTGTTGTTCGCATATCCCTCGGCTAGCATAGATGAATTCTTCTCTTGGTTTGTTGTTCGCATATCCCTCGGCTAGCATAGATGAATTCTTCTCTTGGTTTGTTGTTCGCATATCCCTCGGCTAGCATAGATGAATTCTTCTCTTGGTTTGTTGTTCGCATATCCCTCGGCTAGCATGGATGAACTCTTCTCTTGGTTTGTTGTTCGCATATCCCTCGGCTAGCATGGATGAATTCTTCTCTTGGTTTGTTGTTCGCATATCCCTCGGCTAGCATAGATGAATTCTTCTCTTGGTTTGTTGTTCGCATATCCCTCGGCTAGCATGGATGAATTCTTCTCTTGGTTTGTTGTTCGCATATCCCTCGGCTAGCATAGATGAACTCTTCTCTTGGTTTGTTGTTCGCATATCCCTCGGCTAGCATGGATGAATTCTTCTCTTGGTTTGTTGTTCGCATATCCCTCGGCTAGCATAGATGAATTCTTCTTTTGGTTTGTTGTTCGCATATCCCTCGGCTAGCATGGATGAACTCTTCTCTTGGTTTGTTGTTCGCATATCCCTCGGCTAGCATAGATGAATTCTTTTTTTGGTTTGTTGTTCGCATATCCCTCGGCTAGCGTAGATGAATTCTTCTTTTGGTTTGTTGTTCGCATATCCCTCGGCTAGCATAGATGAATTCTTCTTTTGGTTTGTTGTTCGCATATCCCTCGGCTAACAGAGATGAATTCTTCTTTTGGTTTGTTGTTCGCATATCCCTCGGCTAGCGTAGATGAATTCTTCTTTTGGTTTGTTGTTCGCATATCCCTCGGCTAGCATGGATGAACTCTTCTCTTGGTTTGTTGTTCGCATATCCCTCGGCTAGCATAGATGAATTCTTCTTTTGGTTTGTTGTTTAACTTGCCCATAGGTCAGACCCCGCCCAAGTACTGTCACTTATTAAGACGACTATTGAAGGAACCTTTTGTCAGCATAGACAGGGATGGGGAATGGGCACTCAAATTATGAAATCTATGCTTGTTGTTTGTATGTCACTTAATTTAGTACAGGGTTGCAAAATATATTTATCCTGTGTTCCCGACATGCAGTACCATTTTCTTTTGGCTAGGCCTGGGCGGTGAACTGCCCTCTGTTCGTCAAGTTTGTAGACGTTTCTGCATTCCGAGCTTTGTTAATAGTGGGGATATCACGTGCCATTCACTTTCACCCTTTGATCACCCTTCCTCCAGAAAGACACTTACAAATAATTGGTGTCCACTGCGTAGCTTTATTATTTGACCAAAACACCCTTTTTATTGCTGTTAAAAGTCCCAACATTGACCATTTTATTTAATTCACACATAAATGATGCGCTACATACATATGAGCCACAGGTTACCATGTATCTACAATTCAGCAACTCCCTCTATGCCGGAACCACCACCAAACTCCAGAAGAGACTCCAGCGGATCCAGAACGCCTCAGCACGACTCATCCTGAACATCCCCCGTCGCAGCCACATCTCCGGACACCTGAGAGATCTGCACTGGCTCCCGGTCAACAAGAGAATCACCTTATCACCTTCCGTCTCCTCACCCACGCACACAAAGCCCTGCACAACCAGGGCCCAGCATACCTCAACAGCCGCCTCAACTTCTACGCTGCCACACGCCAGCTTCGATCGACCAGCCACGCCCTCGCCGCCATCCCCCGTATCCGAAGAGCCACCACAGGAGGAAGGTCCTTCTCCTACCTGGCCGCCAAGACTTGGAACTCCCTCCCGACTCACCTCCGCCTGACCCAGGACCGCCTCGCCTTCAGGAAGCAGCTCAAGACCTGGCTGTTCGAGCAGTAGCGGACTGCCCCTGCCCTAGCGCATTGAGACCCTTCGGGTGAGTAGTGCGCTATATAAATGCCTTGATTGATTGATTGATTGATTGATTGATTGATTGGAGGCGTGTTGTACCAGCAGCACCGGCTACTAGGTAGGGCCAGAGAGTCCAGGACCACCAGCAGGATGGCCCCCTCTCCCACCAGCCCAGAGCCGCCATGACTGCCTCCCTGCTGCAGAGTCATCCATTTTTCGTCCAAAAGGAGTCCCCCGGCCTTTTCTCTTATCTGGGACCCCGCCACAGGGCAAGAAGCCCCACTGGCGCTCTTGCCCTCCCCCCTTCTAATAGCTCCTTCCTCGCTAAGGCCCTGCTAATCTTCCCAGGTGTACAGCAATGGCCCTCAGGATAGTTTGCACAAAAACACTTCCAACCCTGCCCTGGACAGATGCATCCCTTTTGCCCGGTACTCATTCGAATTCACTGGCTGCAGCAGGCTATGTCTGATAACACTTATCTGTGACCCCCTCAACAATTTCTCTACCTCCCTATTCATCATTTTTTTACCGACGTGTTCACTCTGCGGCTGATGGAATGTCACCACCCCAGACTCTCCGACTGAGCACCTCCGACCAACTTATGGTAGCATCGGGTAATACTCTCCTGATCCATGTAAGTAGAGAGAATAAGGCCTCCTTCATTCCCCTTCTGCCCCACGGGATCATACTTTCCGCCCGAGTGAATCACCAGCACATCTGTCCTAGCCAGTGTGCCGAGAGCTCAGCATAACACCCGAAGAACATCCACCGAGCATCACATGTGAGGACAGAAAGTCCTGAACCAACAGCAGGTGAGCCCCCTCACTCGCACGCCCAGAGCCCAACAAGCTCTAAGGTGTAGCTTCTGCAGGGATTCCTCACTCACACCCTGCCATTTAATGTTCTGCGTGAGTTGAAGATATTTCCTTTGATGTACAGCTTCCTCCTGCTGATGGAGGCTGCTCCCTATGGGGAGCCGTTGCTTGTCTGTCTATACACAGTTAAGGCCAAATGGCAAGATGGTCACGCTATGGTATCCCAGGATGGCTTACTCATGATAATATACCGCTTGATGTGTAATTACTCCACACCAGAGATGAAGCCTATGAATACGGTACCTTATCGGCACCCCTACCAAGCCGCCTCTAGAGACGCTGACCAGTTGTCTAATCCACTGATACACCACCTCCTGCTACTTTGTCCCCAGGTAAGTGGCTCAGCATAGGTTTTGCTGAATACTTCCCTCTGCCTGCTAATACCAGTGTATTACATTGGACTGGTGACACTTATCCAGTCTCTTAAGCTTATTACTTCTATTTAACCCAAGTGCCCAGCAATAAAAACATTGTGCTGCCTTTGTCCCAGGCAAGCAGTAGTTGTAGAAATTATTATTATTATTTTTTACCTGATGATTAGCCTCATCATGTACCCACTAAAATAGTAGTCATTGGTGCAGCCAATGTTAGATGTAAGCATAGGTATGTAGGCTGATACCAAACTGACCCATACGACACTGGCGGGACCTACTTACCCTGTAGCAATTTAGCCACCATTGCCACTGGCAGCAGCATTAGGACCGAATAACTGAAAACGTCAGTGACCAATGGCTAATCTTATTACCGCCAGGGCACTCAGCCCTGCAAGCCATAATACAACTGAAAACAAGACCCCGCTGGATCTACCTCCCCAGCATTGTCTGATGGTGTTACTTAAAGTGGCAGACCAACCACCTCAGTCCTATTTTTGCCCATGGGGGCCGGAACTTCGATGTACTAGAAAGAACGCCTTTTGTGTTTCTGCCTCATTAGTGTGCACGTAGAGGGACTGCATGGCTCAGCACAGGCCAGGCTATAACTAGCCCTGTTTTATTTATTTATTTTTTATCCCAATAACCTATACCATACGAGCCAAATACCCCACGGGAGAAGGAATCCTTCCCATGTCTGCTGCTACCAATGTCTCGGCCATCCTGAAGTTCCCGCTAGGTGCCATCTTGAGAGCATGTTGCCGCCATGTGTGCGTGGTGCTCCTCCCACGATCATATAAGGGAAGAGAATAACAAGCCATTACCTCCTCGTCAGCCCTCCCCGTCCCAGTCCTTACTAATGAGCATAGCTCCTCCCACCAGAAACTCCCAAGCAACTAAAAACCCATCCCTTCCCTCCAGGCCACACCCACACCCTAAGGCATATAAGCATGTGACCCGCCCATCCACATCCTGTTTGTTTTTTCTGCGGAATTCATTTCCTGGCAACTTCGTCGTGGGGGTACTGGACCGGTGCCTCCTTTCGGGTAAGTGTGAAACGGCCTGCTGGGCGGCCGTTTGTTCCCCTGTTGTACCTGTTTTTATCATGTACTTTTGAGTCCCTGCTTTAGCGGGACCGTGGGGTTGGGGGGCCTTGACTGCCTGGTGTGGGGTGGTGTCTCCCTGCTGCGGCCTCCCCTCTTCCGGGTATGTTCCCTGCCCTAGCGGGTGCACCCGGGGAGGGAGGGGGGGTGTGTTGGGCGCGGCTAGCTTCTCTGCTCGCCAGTGGCGTGGCGGTTTGGCTCCTCCTAGGAGGTGTGTTTGGGGGCTCGGTGCTCGTCTCGGGCCCGTGTTTCCCTTTTTTGTATAAAGCGGCCGCGAGAACAGGCTCTGCATTATCCCTGCGGGGAAACGCTTTGAGCATTTGAATGGATGGGGCTCCGTCTACCGGGGCTTCGTGATCTCTGGCCGCGGGTCGCTCCCTGCCCCTTTTTAGGGGGCATTGCTTTGGTTCACACAGTGGGCCGTGTTTGCGATGCTGTGCCTGTATGCTTCCTTTGGAATGTCCTGGAGTTTGTGTTCCCGTGTCTGTTTGGAGGCAGGTTGCTTTGCATGTGGAAGCTGCTCTCTCTTTCGGTCCTGTTTTGGGCTGCCTGTTCTTTCTAGGGCCCGCCTCGGCGGGTCTTGGGCTCAAACTTCCACGGACCCGATATTTCTTGCCTCGGTGCCTATTCCAACCCTTGCAGGTGAGTTGCGCGCTATGCAAGTGTCCATATGCATTTAATTGCGTTCTGTTTGTCCTTCAGTTTGGGGCGCCCTGGTGTTCTGGATGTATTGGGCTGCGCCTCGTGACACTTGCGTGGGGCTGGTACTTTTGGGGGTCGGGACTCTGTGTGCTGGGGCTGCGTGTCCTTGATTCCTCCCCTGGCCTCTTTCTCCTGCCGTGGGTCGCTCTATGCCCCTTTTTTGGGGACATGGCTTTTGTTTAAGGCGGTGACCTGTGGTGGTAGCGCGACTTGTCTTCCTGCTGGGGCCTCTCCTCTTCCGGGTTGGTTCCCTGCCCATGCGTGTTCACCTAGGGTGGGAGGGGAGGTGTGTTGTGCGCGGCTGGCTTCTCTGCTCGCCGGTGGCGTGGCGGTCTGGCCTCCTTTCAGGTACGTGTGGGTCGGTCTGCTTGGCGGCCGTTTTTTATTCCCCTTGGATGCCTGTTGTTACGGGTACATTTGAGTTACTGCTTTGGCGGGACCGTGGGGCTTGGGGGAGTCCGGGTCTCCCTCTTTCTGTCTTGTTTGGACTGGCCTGCTGGCCTGGGGGGGGTGTGGCATTCCCTGTTTGGCCCTTGTGGATCTTGCTTTGCTTGGTCTGGGCGCTCCTTTCTCTGTTCTGTGCCCCTGTTAGAGATGTGGTTTTGGCACGTATGGGCTCTGCTGTCACGGGGAGGTGGTGGTCGCTGGGTCTTCCGCTGCTTCTTCCTTTGGGCATGGTCAGGTTGCTTCTGCCACGTGGTTCCTGTCTTGGATTGGTTGGGTCCGGGGGGGCGAGCCTTAGTAGTTTTCTGCTCCGTGTTCCGGTCGCTTTTTGGTTCCATAGGCCCTGGGTGGGTGGAAAGTCTGTAGACTTTTTCACCATTCACCTGTGGTTGGGGCTTGTGGGCCTCCCCTTTCCTCGATCTCTGTGTATGCTGTGCAGGAGGGGGTGTAGGGGTTGTTTGGCGGACTTGCCTTTCCCCGGTTTCTGGAGGTGTCCTGGCTGTGTAGCGGTTGGGGTTTCCTTTACGATGCTTCACTGGGGTATCCTGGCTGTGTGGCGAGTGGATCCCGGTGGCTGGTGTGGCGGCTCGGTGCCTGGTGGTGTCCGTGGTTGCCGTTCCTTCTTCTCCTGTGGTCATGCGGGATGGGGGACCTTGAAGCTGGCTTTTGCTACCTCTGGTTTTGCGGTCCGGGCTGCGTCTTGCCCTGGCTTTTGGGTTCGGTCGCTTCGTGTGACTGTCCGTTTTTTCTGTGCTGGTTTGCTGGTTGTGGGTCCCTCTGCCTCTTTTTCCGGGTTGGGACTGCAGTTGGAATTCTGGGCAGACTTTTTCCTTTGCAACCCTTGGTGCGGTGGCGACGGTGGCTGGGTCCTCTGTGTCTGCTCGCTGGGTTTTGCCTTGGTGGACGGTTCTGCTTGGGGGTCTCCCTTAATGGTGCTTCCCTTCGCGGACTCTTTACTATTTTGGGATCCGTGGGATTGTGCGCCTGCTTTTGGGCGGCGTTTCGTTCTACTTTGGTGGCCCTGCCCTTTGGTGGTATGGAATGGGGCCGGGGTGTCCCTTCCTTCCTCTTGTCCCAGGGTGTACGGAGTGCTTCCTCTTCTTCTTGTCCCTCCTTGTTGGGCTGGGCTGCTGGCTGTGTTCTGTGCTGCCCCTTTTTCCCATTTCTCAGGCGCTGTGGCGGGCTCTTTGCTCAGGGCTCGGGTCTCGTTTCTGAGGGGGCGGTGTTGTGGGTGCAAGTGTTTCGGCAGGGTCGGGGGGTGTACTCGCTCCTGTTTCTGTTCCGGGGCCCTTCTGGGGTCTGCTGTCCGGTGCTGGTTGTGGCAGCTGCACGCTTGTGTCTCCCTCGTCGATCCTTCTGGTTCTCCGGGACGCATTCTTCTTATGCCGGTTCCTGCGGCTTCTTTGCCTGCTTGGGGGTTGCGGGTGTTCCCTGCCTTGTTAGGTAGGTTGATTCTTCCTCTTCTTTCCTTCCGGTTTAGGCCCTTTCAAGGGGTGTTTGCTGCCTCCTGATTCAGTTTGGGGTTTCCTTCCTTGATGTCTTCCTTCTTTGCATCACTCGTGTGCTGCTGTTTGTGGGGTGGTTTCGGCTCCTCGGTTGGTGGGGTTTTCCTGGCGGTGCCCCGCAGACTACGGTGGTGGTTGGGGGCTCGGTCTTCCTCTACTCCCCGGCGGCTCCATGTTCGGCGGCTGTTCCTGCTGCTGTGTGGTTTGTCCTTGGGCCCGTTGGCTCTTGTTCCCCCTGGCGTGTCTTGCTCTGGGCCTCTTGCGGAGCTATCCGTTTGGGTCCTGAGAGGGGTTGGTTCTCTGGCCTGGGCTCTAGTGCTCTGTGGGGAGTGTTGTGCCTCTGCTGTCTCAGGCTCCCGCTGGACGGTGGGTTCGTTTCCTGCCTCTGCTTTCTTGGTGTCCCATGGGGGTTTTGTGCCTTCGGCCTTGCTTGCCTGGGTGCTCCTGATCTTGTTTGAAGGATCTGGGGTTCTGCAGTTTCTGGCCTGGTTGGTGCCTGGTTGGGTGGTCGCCTGGGTATGCTGGGTGCTGTTGCTGCTCTTGTGCCTCTGGTGGCGCTGGCTCGCTCTGGTCTGGGGTTGAATCCTGATTGCCTGTGCTTTCAGTCTGTCCCATGGTTGGTTCGGTTGGCCTGGCCTTTTTCTGCCTTGGTTCCTCCTGAGGTTCGTATTGGTCTGGTCGGACTGTGTGCTGGTGGTGTGTTTGGTCGTCCGCCTTTGTTGTGCTGGGATGGCTTCACTTGACGGTTCGGCTGTTCGGCCGGGAGGGGCGTGCGTTTTCTTCCTTGTGGCCCCTTGGACTTTTCGTCTGCCGGGGGGTTTTTCTTCCCGGGGCGGCTCTCCTGCGTGGGGTGTTTCCCTCCCGGTCCGAGTTATGCCTCTTGCTGTCCTGGTTCAGAGTCTCGTGGTTGGGCCTGTTTTGCTTCTCCGGGGATTGCCTTGGGTTGAGGTTGTTCTCTGGTTTGGTCAGGCACTGTCTGCGGGGTGGTTGCCCTGTCCTTCTGTTGTACGGGGGCCTGCTGTGTGCTTTTCCCCCGTTTGCGCTGGTTCCATGGGTCCTGCTGCGGGTTGGACTGGGTCGGGCCTCGTTTGTCCTGGTGGCTCCGGTTGGCTCTGGGTGGCCTTGGCTCCCTCTGTTGTGATTGGCGGTGGGGCATTGCTGGTGTTTGCCGGTGGTCCCTTGTTGTTTCCCCTCTGTCTCGGGGTGTCTGGTCCACTTGCGGAGGGGATGTGTGGCTCAATGGTTGGTGGGACAGACCCTGATGCAGAGGTCTAGCCCGGGACCAGGGTTCAATTCCCCGCCTCAGCGGGTCTTGGGCTCAATTTCCACGGACCTGATAATTCTCGCCTCGGTGCCTATTCTAGTTACATTAAATTGGCTGTGGTGTGTCGGGTCCTCCTGGCTTTGGGGTGTTCTGGCTGAGTTTTTTTCTCGGTTCGGGTGCCCTTCGCCTCTCCTGTCCTGTGCCTGTCATGGGGTTTTCTTTCCTGGATTGCTGTCCGTCACGGGGTGTGTCTGCATTGGATTCCGGGGCTTGTCTTGGGTTTCTGGGTGGTTGGCTTCGACTTGGGTCGGGCTGTATCCTCCCTGCGAGCTCTGTGGGCGGTTGGTTGGCCTTTCGGGGTTCGGGCGTTGGGCTGGTGCGCCCCTTGATGTCCGGGTGGTTGTGGGGTTGTTTCCCCCTGGCGCCGTTCTTTCGTTCCTTTGCTCCTTGTTGGAGTTTCTGGTTCTGCCGGTTTTCTGTCCTGTGCCTCTTACTGGGGTTTGGGTGCTGCTGCTCTGTTTGGCGGTTGTGCGGACTCTGGCGGTGTGCCTCCTTCTGCTGTGCCTTTTTTATGGGGTGGTGTTCCCTTTTTGTTGCCCTTCGGCTGGCTGGCCGTGTTCTGGGGCCTTCTGTGGCTGCTCTCCATCAGTGGCTGTGTTGGCTGTGCGGCCTGCTGTTGGGCTTGTGGTGTGTTGACGCCTGGGTCGGTTCGAGGCTCCTCACCTCTGAGGTAGCTGCTCCTTGGGCTTGCTTCCGGGATGGGGCTCCCGGCCGTGTTCGGTGTGGATGCTGCTGGGGTTCTCCTCGTGCTTTTATGTCCTGTAGTCATTGAGTGATGTGTGGGACTGTGTCTCCTGGGTCTGGGGACGCTGGCTTGCGTTCTGCTCGGGTTGTGTGACTTTCTGCTTGTGCGGCTTGAGTCTGTTTTTCTGCTATGTGAAGCCGATTCTTGCTTTGGTATCTGCTCATTAGTAAGGACTGGGACGGGGAGGGCTGACGAGGAGGTAATGACCGGTTACTCACCGGTAATATTCATTACTCCGAGTCGTAGCCCTCCCCGTCCCAGTCTTGGTTCCCATCCCTCCCTCCCTGTTCGGCTTCTTGTGCTTGGTGGTACAGGATGTGGATGGGCGGGTCACATGCTTATATGCCTTAGGGTGTGGGTGTGGCCTGGAGGGAAGGGATGGGTTTTTAGTTGCTTGGGAGTTTCTGGTGGGAGGAGCTATGCTCATTAGTAAGGACTGGGACGGGGACTGGGACGGGGAGGGCTACGACTCGGAGTAATGAATATTACCGGTGAGTAACCGGTCATTAATGTTCGGTGCAGTGCTGCCTTAATTAAACAAAATAAGATGCATTCATTCACCCACCAATGAGGAGGCTAGGCCTTATGACCCCTGCAACGCTGTGCGGCCTCTCACCTTGCGAATCGCCAGCACTGCCGGGCCTATCCAACTGTTGCTCCGGCTGAGCCTTTCGGCAACCCCCAGAGGCGAGAGACAAAGAGGGCTACTCGAGGGAGGGATCGCAGACGCCCTCCCTGGCGCCTCACGTTACTTGCGACCCTCCCCATGACTAGACCTTGGGAAACGAAACCTCTCCTCCAAGCCCGGAATTCCCACTAAAGGCCCCCCTCCCCCAGGCGCGGGGGGGGGCCTCCTCTCATCACACAGAGTTGTGAAACACTGCAAAGTTGTCAAGCAAGTAACGTCCGACGCTAGACCGCTGCAGGCAGTCGAAGATGCTCACGACTGCTCGCGTTCAGAAACATTCCGCTTCGAGGAAGCTGCCATTCGAGGAGAAAATCTCCTCGAGCAGCAGAAAGAAGCAGTGTCCTCTTGAGCTGTGCATTATGCACCAGGCGCTGAAAATCAGTTCAACCGGCATAAACGAATGGAGTTTGTTGCTTCTTTGCACTTCCGAGTAACAGGAATCTGCGAGCTATGCCCCGCCCACTTCTGACCAGACTCAGGTTCGGACCAGGGCATCACCTGCTGGTGTTTCCTGGTGTGAATTCCTGTCCCTCAGATATGACCTCTTTCCTGTGTGATACTCGGAGTAAACAGAGCATGTTGCAGTTTTTGCTGTTTTGCTATTTTTTCTAAGCTATAGGCATTTCTATCTGAAACTCAAAATTGTTGCCAAGAACATTAAATGTCCCCATGAAGCATTAAGTTACCCTTCTGTGTGGTTTACTGCTGCTCTTTTAATCCTGAAGGCCATTAGTTTGAGGAAAATTGTTATGTATTAGCAAATCCCTTGACTTGTATTAGAGATGTTAAAACATTGTTTTGATGATCATGTCTGTTACTTGGACCCATTTTTGTACAGTGTTTATGATATGCTTTATGCACTTTTATGGCTGTTATTGTACTAGTTGAATAAAGTTTACGAATTGAATCGAAATCTATAGCTCACCTGTAGTAGACAATGCTGGAGCCAAAAGGCCCTGACCCTCAGCGCGTGACTCGCAGACCTCCACCGGGCATCCTTGGCGCGCCGTGGGGGCAGGAGCTGGGAGGCACTGGCAGCAGATGCAGATGCAGATGCCCCACTGGCAGCAGATGCAGATGCAGATGCCCCACTGGCAGCAGATGCAGATGCAGATGCCCCACTGGCAGCAGATGCAGATGCAGATGCCCCACTTGCAGCAGATGCAGATGCAGATGCCCCACTGGCAGCAGATGCAGATGCAGATGCCCCACTGGCAGCAGATGCAGATGCAGATGCCCCACTGGCAGCAGATGCAGATGCAGATGCCCCACTGGCAGCAGGCTCCATCCAGAGCCGAGTGCAGGGAAGGGGCAGTAGTGAGCTCCAGAGCTTCAAGGTCTGAGGGCCACATTGGCTGAGGAGGGCATGGGAGCCAGTGATGTGACTCACAGCTTGCCCAAATGTCTGCCAGGCATCATGGCTGGGTACAGGAAGAAATGTGGTTCTGAAATTCCGGACCTTGCTGTAATATGGTACCGAGGTCCAACACTCGTGTCACAAAATATCATCGTACCATGACGAATTTGGTATCGGCAGACCGGTAATGATTAGG
>NW_028244039.1:0-82114 GCF_964263255.1 Lissotriton vulgaris
TCACAGTGCTCCCCAAGGTTGCAGTTGCCCAGCGTTCTTTAGCCCACTCTGCCACCCTAGTTCAGACATGGCTATATGCAAATCAGTCTGACCCTGTGCCTCATGGGAACAGTCCAGCCGAACTGCCAAGCCAAGTCTTCCCTGGACCGGAAACAAGCTTCCGAGGACCGGTTTCTGGCATTCCAGCCGTCTTCAGCCCGGCTTGCTTGAATCCAGTGGCAAAGTGAGCAAGGGACTCACGTCTGAGCATACCCTGCCACACATATGGTGGCCAAAAGCGGTACAAAAGGGGGTTGTGATGGATGGAGCATCTGAACAAATCAAACACTCACACCCAGTCAAAAGATCTGGGTTTGATCCATCACCGTTCTTTAGCCCACTCTGCCACCCCAGTTCAGACATGGCTATATGCAAATCAGTCTGACCCTGTGCCTCATGGGAACAGTCCAGCCTGAACTGCCAAGCCATGCCTTCCCTGGACCGGAAACAAGCTTCCGAGGACCGGTTTCTGGCTTTCTAGCCGTCTTCAGCCCGGCTTGCTTGAATCCAGTGGCAAAGTGAGCAAGGGACTCACGTCTGAGCATACCCTGCCACACTTATGGCAAACAAAGCAGTACAAAAGGGGCTGGTGATGGACGGAGCATCTGAACCAATCAAACACTCACACCCAGTCAAAATATCTGGGTTTATTCCATCACCGTTCCTTAGCCCACTCTGCCACCCCAGTTCAGACATGACCATATGCAAATCAGTCTGACCCTGTGCCTCATGGGAACAGTCCAGCCCGAAATGCCAAGCCATGCCTTCCCTGGACCAGAAACAAGCTTCCTAGGACTGGTTTCTGGCATTACAGACGTCTTCAGCCAGGCTTGCTTGAATCCAGTGGCAAAGTGAGCAAGGGACTCACGTCTGAGCATACCTTACCAACTTATGGTGAACAAAGCGGTACACAAGGGGGTGGTGATAGGAGGAGCATCTGAACCAATCAAACACTCACACCCAGTCAACAGATCTGGGTTTATTCCATCACCGTTCTTTAGCCCACTCTGCAACCCCAGTTCAGACATGACCATATGCAAATCAGTCTGACCCTGTGCCTCATGGGAACAGTCCAGCGCGAACTGCCAAGCCATGCCTTCCCTGGACCGGAAACAAGCTTCCTTGGACTGGTTTCTGGCATTACAGACGTCTTCAGCCAGGCTTGCTTGAATCCAGTGGCAAAGTAAGCAAGGGACTCACGTCTGAGCATACCTTGCCAACTTATGGTGAACAAAGCGGTACAAAAGGGGGTGGTGATAGGCGGAGCATCTGAACCAATCAAACACTCACACCTAGTCAACAGATCTGGGTTTATTCCATCACCGTTCTTTAGCCCACTCTGCTACCCCAGTTCAGAAATGACAATATGCAAATCAGTCTGACCCTGTGCCTCATTGGAACAGTCCAGCCCGAACTACCAAACCATGCCTTCCCTGGACCGGAAACAAGCTTCCTAGGACTGGTTTCTGGCATTACAGACGTCTTCAGCCAGGCTTGCTTGAATCCAGTGGCAAAGTGAGCAAGGGACTCACGTCTGAGCATACCTTGCCAACTTATGGCGAACAAAGCGGTACAAAAGAGGGTGGTGATAGGTGGAGCATCTGAACCAATCAAACACTCACACCCAGCCAACAGATCCGGGTTTATTCCATTACTGTTCTGTAGCCCACTCTGCCACCCCAGTTCAGACATGGCCATATGCAAATCAGTCTGACCCTGTGCTCACTTTGCCACTGGATTCAAGCTAGCCTGGCTGATGACGGCTAAAATGCCAGAAACCGGTCCCAGGATGCTTGTTTCCAGTCCAGGGAAGACATGGCCTTGGCAGTTCTGGCTAGACTGTTCCCATGAGGTACATAGTGAGACTGATTTGCACATGGCCATGTCTGAACTGGGGTGGCGGAGTGAGCTAAAGAATGGTGATGTATTAAACCCAGATTAATTGACTGAGGGTAAGTGTTTGATTTGCTCAAGCGCTCCGTCCATCATCCCCTTTTGTATCGCTTTGTTCGCCCTAACTTGGCAGAGTATGCTGAGATGTGAGTCCCTTGCTCACTTTGCCACTGGATTCAAGCTAGGCTGGCTGATGATGACTGAAATGCCAGAAACCAGTCCCAGGATGCTTGTTTCCGGTCCAGGGAAGACATGGCTTTGGCAGTTTGGGCTGGACTGTTCCCATGAGGCACAGGGTCGGACTGATTTGCATATGGCCATGTCTGAACTGGGGTGGCGGAGTGAACTAAAGAATGGTGATGGATTAAACCCAGATCAGTTGACTGGGTGTGAGTGTTTGATTGATTCAGATGCTCCGTCCATCACCACCCCCTTTTGTACCGCTTTTGGCCGCCATATGTGTGGCAGGGCATGCTCAGACGTGAGTCCCTTGCTCACTTTGCCACTGGATTCAAGCAAGCCGGGCTGACGACGGCTGGAATGCCAGAAACCAGTCCTCGGAAGCTTGTTTCCGGTCCAGGAAAGACTTGGCTTGGCAGTTCGGGCAGGACTGTTCCCATGAGGCACAGGGTCAGACTGATTTGCATATAGCCATGTCTGAACTGGGGTGGCAGAGTGGGCTAAAGAACGGTGATGGATTAAACCCAGATGTTTTGACTGGGTGTGAGTGTTTGATTGATTCAGATGCTCCGTCCATCACCACTCCCTTTAGTACCGCTTTTGGCCTCCACAAGTGTGGCAGGGTATGCTCAGATGTGAGTCCCTTGCTCACTTTGCCAATGGATTCAAGCAAGCCGGGCTGAAGACGGCTGGAATGCCAGAAACCAGTCCTCAGAAGCTTGTTTCCGGTCCAGGGAAGACTTGGCTTGGCAGTTCGGGCTGGACTGTTCCCATGAGGCACAGGGTCAGACTGATTTGCATATAGCCATGTCTGAACTGGGGTGGCAGAGTGGGCTAAAGAACGGTGATGGATTAAACCCAGATGTTTTGACTGGGTGTGAGTGTTTGATTGATTCAGATGCTCCGTCCATCACCACTCCCTTTTGTACCGCTTTTGGCCTCCACAAGTGTGGCAGGGTATGCTCAGACGTGAGTCCCTTGCTCACTTTGCCACTGGATTCAAGCAAGCCGGGCTGAAGACGGCTGGAATGCCAGAAACCAGTCCTCAGAAGCTTGTTTCCGGTCCAGGGAAGACTTGGCTTGGCAGTTCGGGCTGGACTGTTCCCATGAGGCACAGGGTCAGACTGATTTGCACATAGCCATATCTGAACTGGGGTGGCAGAGTGGGCTAAAGAACGGTGATGTATTAAACCCAGATCTTTTGACTGGGTGTGAGTGTTTGATTGATTCAGATGCTCCGTCCATCACCACCCCCTTTTGTACTGCTTTTGGCCGCCATAACTGTGGCAGGGTATGCTCAGACGTGAGTCCCTTGCTCACTTTGCCACTGGATTCAAGCAAGCCGGGCTGAAGACGGCTGGAATGCCAGAAACTGGTCCTCGGAAGCTTGTTTCCGGTCCAGGGAAGACTTGGCTTGGCAGTTTGGGCTGGACTGTTCCCATGAGGCACAGGGTCAGACTGATTTGCATATATCCATGTCTGAACTGGGGTGGCAGAGTGGGCTAAAGAACGGTGATGGATTAAACCCAGGTCTTTTGACTGGGTGTGAGTGTTTGATTGATTCAGATGCTCCGTCCATCACCACCCCCTTTTGTACTGCTTTTGGCCGCCATAACTGTGGCAGGGTATGCTCAGACGTGAGTCCCTTGCTCACTTTGCCACTGGATTCAAGCAAGCCGGGCTGAAGACGGCTCGAATGCCGGAAACCAGTCCTCAGAAGCTTGTTTCCGGTCCAGGGAAGACTTGGCTTGGCAGTTCGGGCAGGACTGTTCCCATGAGGCACAGGGTCAGACTGATTTGCATATAGCCATGTCTGAACTGGGGTGGCAGAGTGGGCTAAAGAACGGTGATGGATTAAACCCAGATCTTTCGACTGGGTGTGAGTGTTTGATTGATTCAGATGCTCCATCCATCACCACCCCCTTTTGTACCGCTTTTGGCCGCCATAAGTGTGGCAGGGTATGCTCAGACGTGAGTCCCTTGCTCACTTTGCCACTGGATTCAAGCAAGCCGGGCTGAAGACGGCTGGAATGCCAGAAACCGGTACTCGGAAGCTTGTTTCCGGTCCAGGGAAGACTTGGCTTGGCAGTTCCGGCTGGACTGTTCCCATGAGGCACAAGGTCAGACTGAATTGCATATAGCCATGTCTGAACTGGGGTGGCAGAGTGGGCTAAAGAACGGTGATGGATTAAACCCAGATCTTTTGACTGGGTGTGAGTGTTTGATTGATTCAGATGCTCCGTCCATCACCACCCCCTTTTGTACCGCTTTTGGCCGCCATATGTGTGGCAGGGCATGCTCAGACGTGAGTCCCTTGCTCACTTTGCCACTGGATTCAAGCAAGCCGGGCTGACGACGGCTGGAGTGCCAGAAACCAGTCCTCGGAAGCTTGTTTCCGGTCCAGGGAAGACTTGGCTTGGCAGTTCGGGCAGGACTGTTCCCATGAGGCACAGGGTCAGACTGATTTGCATATAGCCATATCTGAACTGGGGTGGCAGAGTGGGCTAAAGAACGGTGATGGATTAAACCCAGATGTTTTGACTGGGAGTGAGTGTTTGATTGATTCAGATGCTCCGTCCATCACCACTCCCTTTTGTACCGCTTTTGGCCTCCACAAGTGTGGCAGGGTATGCTCAGACGTGAGTCCCTTGCTCACTTTGCCACTGGATTCAAGCAAGCTGGGCTGAAGACGGCTGGAATGCCAGAAACCAGTCCTCAGAAGCTTCTTTCCGGTCCAGGGAAGACTTGGCTTGGCAGTTCGGGCTGGACTGTTCCCATGAGGCACAGGGTCAGACTGATTTGCATATAGCCATGTCTGAACTGGGGTGGCAGAGTGGGCTAAAGAACGGTGATGGATTAAACCCAGGTCTTTTGACTGGGTGTGAGTGTTTGATTGATTCAGATGCTCCGTCCATCACCACCCCCTTTTGTACTGCTTTTGGCCGCCATAACTGTGGCAGGGTATGCTCAGACGTGAGTCCCTTGCTCACTTTGCCACTGGATTTAAGCAAGCTGGGCTGAAGACGGCTGGAATGCCAGAAACCGGTCCTCGGAACCTTGTTTCCGGTCCAGGGAAGACTTGGCTTGGCAGTTCGGGCTGGACTGTTCCCATGAGGCACAGGGTCAGACTGATTTGCATATAGCCATGTCTAAACTGGGGTGGTAGAGTGGGCTAAAGAACGGTGATAGATTAAACCCAGATCTTTTGACTGGGTGTGAGTGTTTGATTGATTCAGATGCTCCGTCCATCACCACCCCCTTTTGTACCGCTTTTGGCCGCCATAAGTGTAGCAGGGTATGCTCAGACGTGAGTTCCTTGCTCACTTTGCCACTGGATTCATGCAAGCCGGGCTGAAGACGGCTGGAATGCCAGAAACCGGTCCTCGGAAGCTTATTTCCGGTCCAGGGAAGACTTGGCTTGGCAGTTCGGGCTGGACTGTTCCCATGAGGCACAGGGTCAGACTGATTTGCATATAGCCATGTCTGAACTGGGGTGGCAGAGTGGGCTAAAGAACGGTGATGGATTAAACCCAGATCTTTTGATAGGGTGTGAGTGTTTGATTGATTCAGATGCTCCATCCATCACCACCCCCTTTTGTACCGCTTTTTGCCGCCATAAGTGTGGCAGGGTATGCTCAGACGTGAGTCCCTTGCTCACTTTGCCACTGGATTCAAGCAAGCCGGGCTGAAGACGGCTGGAATGCCAGAAACAGGTACTCGGAAGCTTGTTTCCGGTCCAGGGAAGACTTGGCTTGGCAGTTCGGGCTGGACTGTTCCCATGAGGCACAAGGTCAGACTGATTTGCATATAGCCATGTCTGAACTGGGGTGGCAGAGTGGGCTAAAGAACGGTGATGGATTAAACCCAGATCTTTTGACTGGGTGTGAGTGTTTGATTGATTCAGATGCTCCGTCCATCACCACCCCCTTTTGTACCGCTTTTGGCAGCCATATGTGTGGCAGGGTATGCTCAGACGTGATTCCCTTGCTCACTTTGCCACTGGATTCAAGCAAGCCGGGCTGACGACGGCTGGAATGCCAGAAACCAGTCCTCGGAAGCTTGTTTCCGGTCCAGGGAAGACTTGGCTTGGCAGTTCGGGCAGGACTGTTCCCATGAGGCACAGGGTCAGACTGATTTGCATATAGCCATGTCTGAACTGGGGTGGCAGAGTGGGCTAAAGAACGGTGATGGATTAAACCCAGATGTTTTGACTGGGTGTGAGTGTTTGATTGATTCAGATGCTCCGTCCATCACCACTCCCTTTTGTACCGCTTTTGGCCTCCACAAGTGTGGCAGGGTATGCTCAGACGTGAGTCCCTTGCTCACTTTGCCACTGGATTCAAGCAAGCCGGGCTGAAGACGGCTGGAATGCCAGAAACCAGTCCTCAGAAGCTTGTTTCCGGTCCAGGGAAGACTTGGCTTGGCAGTTCGGGCTGGACTGTTCCCATGAGGCACAGGGTCAGACTGATTTGCACATAGCCATATCTGAACTGGGGTGGCAGAGTGGGCTAAAGAACGGTGATGTATTAAACCCAGATCTTTTGACTGGGTGTGAGTGTTTGATTGATTCAGATGCTCCGTCCATCACCACCCCCTTTTGTACTGCTTTTGGCCGCCATAACTGTGGCAGGGTATGCTCAGACGTGAGTCCCTTGCTCACTTTGCCACTGGATTCAAGCAAGCCGGGCTGAAGACGGCTGGAATGCCAGAAAACGGTCCTCGGAAGCTTGTTTCCGGTCCAGGGAAGACTTGGCTTGGCAGTTCGGGCTGGACTGTTCCCATGAGGCACAGGGTCAGACTGATTTGCATATAGCCATGTCTAAACTGGGGTGGTAGAGTGGGCTAAAGAACGGTGATGGATTAAACCCAGATCCTTTGACTGGGTGTGAGTGTTTGATTGATTCAGATGCTCCGTCCATCACCACCCCCGTTTGTACCGCTTTTGGCCGCCATAAGTGTGTCAGGGTATGCTCAGACGTGAGTTCCTTGCTCACTTTGCCACTGGATTCAAGCAAGCCGGGCTGAAGACGGCTGGAATGCCAGAAACCGGTCCTCGGAAGCTTATTTCCGGTCCAGGGAAGACTTGGCTTGGCAGTTCGGGCTGGACTGTTCCCATGAGGCACAGGGTCAGACTGATTTGCATATAGCCATGTCTGAACTAGGGTGGCAGAGTGGGCTACAGAACGGTGATGGATTAAACCCAGATCTTTTGACTGGGTGTGAGTGTTTGATTGATTCAGATGCTCCGTCCATCACCACCCCCTTTTGTACCGCTTTTGTCCGCCATAAGTGTGGCAGGGTATGCTCAGACGTGAGTCCCTTGCTCACTTTGCCACTGGATTCAAGCAAGCCGGGCTGAAGACGGCTGTAATGCCAGAAACCGGTCCTCGGAAGCTTGTTTCCGGTCCAGGGAAGACTTGGCTTGGCAGTTCGGGCTGGACTGTTCCCATGAGGCACAGGGTCAGACTGATTTGCATATAGCCATGTCTGAACTGGGGTGGCAGAGTGGGCTAAAGAACGGTGATGGATTAAACCTAGATCTTTTGACTGGGTGTGAGTGTTTGATTGATTCAGATGCTCCGTCCATCATCACCCCCTTTTGTACCACTTTTGGCCGCCATAAGTGTGGCAGGGTATGCTCAGACGTGAGTCCCTTGCTCACTTTGCCACTGGATTCAAGCAAGCCGGGCTGAAGACGGCTGGAATGCCAGAAACTGGTCCTCGGAAGCTTGTTTCCGGTCCAGGGAAGACCTGGCTTGGCAGTTCGGGCTGGACTGTTCCCATGAGGCACAGGGTCAGACTGATTTGCATATAGCCATGTCTGAATTGGGTTGGCAGAGTGGGCTATAGAACGGTGATGGATTAAACCCAGATCTTTTGACTGGGTGTGAGTGTTTGATTGATTCAGATGCTCCGTCCATCACCACCCCCTTTTGTACCGCTTTTGGCTGCCATAAGTGTGGCAGGGTATGCTCAGACGTGAGTCCCTTGCTCACTTTGCCACTGGATTCAAGCAAGCCGGGCTGAAGACGGCTGGAATGCCAGAAACTGGTCCTCGGAAGCTTGTTTCCGGTCCAGGGAAGACTTGGCTTGGCAGTTCGGGCTGGACTGTTCCCATGAGGCACAGCGTCAGACTGATTTGCATATAGCCATGTCTGAACTGGGGTGGCAGAGTGGGCTAAAGAACGGTGATGGATTAAACCCAGATCTTTTGACTGGGTGTGAGTGTTTGATTGATTCAGATGCTCCATCCATCACCACCCCCTTTTGTTCCGCTTTTGGCCGCCATAAGTGTGGCAGGGTATGCTCAGACGTGAGTCCCTTGCTCACTTTGCCACTGGATTCAAGCAAGCCGGGCTGAAGACGGCTGGAATGCCAGAAACCGGTCCTGGGAAGCTTGTTTCCGGTCCAGGGATGACTTGGCTTAGCAGTTCGGGCTGGAATGTTCCCATGAGGCACAGGGTCAGACTGATTTGCATATAGCCATGTCTGAACTGGGGTGGCAGAGTGGGCTAAAGAACGGTGATGGATTAAACCCAGATCTTTTGACTGGGTGTGAGTGTTTGATTGATTCAGATGCTCCGTCCATCACCATCCCCTTTTGTACTGCTTTTGGCCGCCATAAGTGTGGCAGGGTATGCTCAGACGTGAGTCCCTTGCTCACTTTGCCACTGGATTCAAGCAAGCCGGGCTGAAGACGGCTGGAATGCAAGAAACCGGTCCTCGGAAGCTTGTTTCCAGTCCAGGGAAGACTTGGCTTGGCAGTTTGGGCTGGACTGTTCCCATGAGGCACAGGGTCAGACTGATTTGCATATAGCCATGTCTGAACTGGGGTGGTAGAGCGGGCTAAAGAACGGTGATGGATTAAACCCAGATCTTTTGACTTGGTGTGAGTGTTTGATTGATTCAGATGCTCCGTCCATCACACCCCCTTTTGTACCGCTTTTGGCCGCTGTGAGAAGTTGGCCTGGTATATAATGCTCACTAATTCTAGTGATCACTTTGTACCATGCCAAGCAACCCTTATGATGATGGTTGTAATTCAACCTTGTAGACCAGTTATCCTAGTGGTAACGTGGACAAAGCAGTCTTAGGCTAAACTCTGAAAGGCATGTGAAGCCAGCTGTTATACCATACACAACCCCCTTGAATACCAAATGAAAGGGACACCACACAGATATATATTGAAAATATATATTGATTTATTAACTATAAAATCCCCTGGACTCTTTATGAGCACAGAAGCACAAGCGTTAAATCACAAGACAGTTTAAAATACACAAAAGTTGCACAATATGGATGAGCCCTAGGGGCCACCTAAACCATATACTAAATAAGTGGTATAAGAGATACCTAAAGGAAAGTGAAGAGGCCTAGGGCCTTGGGAATCGCTGGAGCTATTCGAGACTGGAGGTAACTAAGTCGGGAAAGGCCCACGGGACTCGGGTGCAGTGTTCAAAGTGCACGCACTTCTCAATACAAAGTCTATGGTGCGTAAAAAGCACAAAGTTAGAAAGTTAGGAACCTTCCGAGTGACCTACGGAGCTGAAACTTAAAACACAGGCCCTTGGGATGTGTACCAGTGCAGGAGCACCGGCGGAGCTGAGTTACCTCACCCACAGGAAGCGGGTGCACAGGGTCGAAGATGTGTCGGGTTTCGTCACGCTGGTCGATGGTGCTTGGAGCTGAAGATGCTGCAGGCGGCTCGATGAGAAGAGTTCCGGTGGATCCAAGGGTGGATCAGAAGAGTTGAAGACCTGAAAGCAGAGGGGACAGTGTTCAAAGTCACTAGCCAGTGACTGCCCGGGAACCAGAGTGGAACCAGGCGATGTCGGGTGCAAACAGGCGTTGTCGGGTAGCTTCTTTCTGCAGCCACGTGGATACCCGGGGTCGAGGACGTCCAGGAGTCGGTCACGAGCTGTCCCACGTAGGCTTCTCGCTGTTGGCGGTGTCGGCGACCTGATCGGAGCAAACAGGCCTTGGCAAATGCAAGCCACGCAGAAGTTGAAAGATGCTGTTCACTCGGACCAGCAAGGTCAGAGCGGGTGCTCCTTTTCACAGGAGCTTGGGTAGGTCTGGAGCAACCAGACCTGCTGTTTAAATCTTCGGGTTCGTCGCCAAGATGGCCGCTGACCACGTGGCTAGTGGCCGGGATGGCGCGTCGAGTGGCACAGTGCAAAAGGGCCCCACGCAGATCGTGGAGATGCTGGGGGGCTGATCTTCGGTGCAAGGGCTGCTCGGTGGTGGGGGTTCTCAATCCCCAAAGCACAACGTCGAGGATGCCTCAGAAGCTGCGCAGTCAGCTTTACGAGTGTCTTCCAAGAGGTCCGGTCCCACGTCACTCGGTGCCTCCACGGGTCCCTTCTTCGCAGGGACTGTGGATCGGGCTTTGAGAGGTCTGGGAGTCTGGTTCTTGTCGGGCTCTGGGCTCGGTCTCCGGCGGGAGGCGGCGGCAAAGCAGACGTCGAGTTGCTGGTTGGTACCTGTGTTCACAGGGTGGTCACTCCTTGGCCACAAGGGAGATTCTTCTTCAGTCTTCTGTGCAGCAGAATGTCGAAGTCCAGTCTTCTTCTTAGTTTTAAGTTGATTTCGGGATGATCTGCTGTGCAATGGCACTGCTCCCCCTCTTATTCCCAAACTGGGGGTGGATCACCTACTAGGTCCCTCCTCTGGGTGGAACCAGGAAGGGGGGCGGTTACACCCCCTTTCCTTTGTCCAGCTCCGCGCCAGGACTGGGGCTGGAAGGCCCCAGAACCGGTTTGGACTGGCCTATGCACGGGGACACCTTGTGTGCCCCGGGCATGTCTGATTCTTTTCAGCCCTGTCCTACCTAATACACAAAATCCTGTCTGGGGTGGTGCTCGCACCTCCCAAGGCAGGAAACCCTTTGTCCAGGCCACCATCTGCCGAGTTTCGGTCAGCAGCAGGAGGCCAGACTTGTGTCTGTGGTGGCAGCGTCCATTTTGTGAAGCTGAGGCTCTGTTTAACTTTAACCGGGGTTAAGGCTACGCACATGTCGTGTCCCTCTAGAAGGGTGGAATGCTATCCCCGTCGCCAGAATTGGCGAGGGGATAGTATTCCAATTCGTATGACACCTTACTCGACATGTTTTGATAAAGCCAAACCAAAGATAGCATTTAACCGCGAGGATTATAATGCACTTAAGAGTATATGGTATGGCAATATCCCGGAACAGCTTAGGGAGTGGTTCCCGACAGCTGCAGACAGGCTCAGCTCATGCTAGAGCACCATCTCACATATTTCCAAGCACTCTGCCTCCAGGATTGATGAGGCCTTCCATAGGAGTGGCTGATAGGAACATATGTGTCCAGTTTAGGGTTAGGCACAGGCATACTGTACCTAAGTAAGAGGTGATTACACCAACTTACCCCAGCTGAGTGATCAGCCAGTTGTGTCAAATATGGAGGCCAGGCCAGGGGTGGCACAATACATGCTGCAGCCCCTGGTAGGCCTTGGCTACACCTATGCCCTGGGTACCTATGGTACACTGTTACAGGGGCCTATAAGGTGAACCAATTCCAATTGTGTTATGCACCTAAGGTACATGGAGTCCATTTTAAGGAGAGAGCAATCAGCCTGGGGCCCTGAATAGCAGGATCCCAGGCCAACTAAGTCAAAAACCAGCTAAACACCAGGCAAAAAGTTTGGGGGTAACCATAGTCAGATATCCACCTTCCTACATAACCCCCCCCCAAACGAAAGGAGATAAGGCTATCCTTGACCAGGTAAGCCTATATTGCCTAAGTGGCCATATAAGGAAGTACCAGCTCTGGCTTGGTAACCCCCTGTTTCATGGTCCACTAAGCAATCCCTCACCCTAAGGGTATCTGAGGGTCTCCACCATAGGGAATCTCTACCTGTGGTGTGTCTTTGCAAAGTCAAAGGCTGGTGTTGAGATGGAGTACTGAAGTGAGTCTCCTCTGTAGGGCTCAGCTTCCTCCAATCACTCTCCACCATGTGTGCCTTTCTTTCTTTGACTGAGTTGCACTGTGCTCTCAGGGTCAACCTCTGGCTACCTAAAGCTGGAGGCTGAGTCCCTCTGTTTGGCTTACTGAAGGGACAGTTCAGGTTTGGGCCCTTAGGGTCCCAGGTTTGGCTGTGCCCAACAATATCCATCTGGGGGAGGTCCCTAACTACTTTTAAGGGGGATCCCTCAGGAGTTTTTAAAGTTTGTACCTCACTAGGGCTACTAGTTTCGGTGCCCCTAATCTGTGGATGGGGGTGCTTTATTTGACAGGGGGCCCTTTGGGTCTCACTGTCCTTCTTGTCCTCTGCAGCCCTGGGCTGAGTAAGGCAAGGCAGAGAGGGGCAGGTTACCTGCTCCAGACTGGGTCCCACCTGAGAAGGGTCCACTGCCTTCAGAGGCTCTGTTAGGCCAGGCCTAACAACCTCTGGGACAGTTCCTTCATCAGGGGTAAGATCAGTTCCCTGAGGAGGCTGATCCTTTCCTAAAGTCTGGTGGGAGGGAGATTTCTCTTCCTCCTCAATGCTCTCTGTTTGGGTGGAGTGATCCATCATTTCAGGCTTCACTACCCATGTATTAGTTTGAGTTTGGGCTGTGGCCATCACAGCCCCACCAACCTTTTCAGGAGGAGACTCAGTTTGGGTATGGGCTGTTACTAGTACAGCCCTGCTACTCTTTCCAGGAGGGAAGTTATCTAAAGATGGGGCTGAGGTTTGCTCAGCCCTCCCAACCTTTTCAGGAAGGACATCTTGAATTGGGGCTGTAGTCATTACAGCCCCACTAACTTTTCCATGGAGATTTACCATTCTAGAATGGGTTTGCTGTTCAACCTCAGCCCAGGCTGAGATTTCCAAATCATTACCCAGTAGGCAATCTACAGGCAAGTTTGCTGACACTGCCACTCTCTTTGGGCCAGTGACACCTCCCCAGCTAAGATTGACTACTGCCATGGGATGATTGGATTCTATGCCATCAATGTTTGTCACCTGATATTTGGCATCAGGTAAAAGTTGCCTTGAGGGGACTAGACATTCAGCCACCAGGGTGATGCTAGCCCCTGTGTCTCTGAAGGCCTCAACTTTCAAGCCATTGATGAGGGGCTCCTGTCTATACTTGCTCAAAGTGTTTGGGCAAGCTGTGAAATTGGCAAACCCCATGCCAGTCTCATAGACAAGAGTATCTGAGTTAGGGGACCTGGATAGGCCTGAGTCCACCTGTCCTCCAAAAGTAAACCCACCCAAATTCTTGGGGGTGCTCCCACCACCTGGGGGACCACTGCTAACAGTGACAGGAGGTGTTGGAGCCTTACCTGGAGGTATATTCTCCTTATTGCCATTCTTGGGACAACAGCTATCTGTTTTGTAATGCCCCACCTGTTTACAGGTATGACAGTAAGGCTTTTTCTGGGATGTAGAAGTGTCTTGGGACCCACCCCCATTCTTGGAGTTTTGGGGCCCTGGGGAAGTCTTTTCCTTACTTTTATCCCCACCCTTCTCTTGAGGCTTGGTAGTCTCTTTCTTTTGGTCACCACCCTGGTTCTTAGGCCTGATCCTGGTTCTGACCCATTTGTCTGCCCTCCTACCCAATTCTTGTGGGGAGGTCAGATCAGAGTCAACCAGATGCTGATGTAGAAGCTGATTTTGACAATTACTTAAGATTTGCTCTCTCATAATTAAATTATACAATCCTGTATAGTCAGTAACCTTACTTCCCAGCAACCAGCCCTCCAGAGCCTTAGTGGCACACTCAACAAATTCAGACCAGTCCTGAGTCTGTGTCTTCTGGGTATCTCTGAACATTAACCTGTACTGTTCAGTGGTTAAGCCTAACCCATCAATCAGAGCACTCTTCAGGACCATGTAGTTTCTAGAATCCTCATCACTAACTGTGAGGAGTCTGTCTCTGCCTCTACCTTCAAAGGAGAGCCACAAGATTGCTGCCCACTGCTCCTGAGGGATCTGCTGTACCATGCAGGCTCTCTCAAGTGCAGTCATCCATTTGTGGATATCATCCCCAGCTTTGTAGGGGGGCACAATCTTACTCAGGTTTCTTGTATCAAAGGACCTGTCTTTATCCTTCTGGATATTGCTGCCACCAGTGGATCCTAATCCACTCTCTCTAGGCTGTCTTGCTCTAGCAAGTTTCTCCTTGGCCAGGGCAACCTCTAACTCTTGCCTCTGGATCCTAAGCTCAGCCTCTCTCATCTTGGCCTCATGTTCCCTTCTCTGAGGGCTAGTCATCTCCTTTCTGGAGTGACCATGAGAGCCTCTAGAGACATGGGAGGTATTGGATTCACCTGAGTGATGCCTTCTCCTCCTATGGCCCTGGTTAAGTCCACCTGGGGGTCTGAATGGGTTGTTACCTGATTCATTCCCAAGTTGACTTAAGTTAGCCTGGTTCAGTCTACTGACCAGCACCTGACTATCTCTGTCATCATCTGACTCACTGCTTTCCACCTCCTCCTCCTCTTCTTCTTCCTCTTCCTCTACATCTACTTGAGGAGCTCCAGTGGTGGAGGCTTCCTCATCTACTAGGATGATAGGGGCAGGGGGGTCTACAGTGTCATCCTCTGAAGGATGGCCTCCTTCAGCATTCCCTGTGGGGTTTGCTTTAGAGGTCTTTAGAGCTTCAGACTGATCCAAGAGCTCTCTTAGGTGGTCTGCAGTAGGGGAAGGCCCTGTCTTCAGACCCCTTAAGACACAAAGCTGTCTTAATTCCTTAAAGGGAAAAATAGCAAACTGGGATGGTGCCCTTGGAGGGTCACTCTCAACAGGAGTAAGTCCACTGGACCCCTCTGTTCCAGACATTGCTCTAGTGTGGGTGGATGTGTTGCAATCTACCTACACTGGTGTTTACCTACTAAACCTATCTAGTAGTTGTAGCTAGGGTGTGCTACTCCCTTTGCTCTACAACAACTAAGTTCAGTAGAACTTATGTATACTAGTCTTGTTTTATATGTACCTAGCAGGTACCTGTATGATCTTTCAAATGATAATCTCAAAGATTGTAATGGTAAAACAACAGCAAGCTCAGATCCCAATCCGCTGCTCACCAATGTGAGAAGTTGGCCTGGTATATAATGCTCACTAATTCTAGTGATCACTTTGTACCATGCCAAGCAACCCTTATGATGATGGTTGTAATTCAACCTTGTAGACCAGTTATCCTAGTGGTAACGTGGACAAAGCAGTCTTAGGCTAAACTCTGAAAGGCATGTGAAGCCAGCTGTTATACCATACACAACCCCCTTGAATACCAAATGAAAGGGACACCACACAGATATATATTGAAAATATATATTGATTTATTAACTATAAAATCCCCTGGACTCTTTATGAGCACAGAAGCACAAGCGTTAAATCACAAGACAGTTTAAAATACACAAAAGTTGCACAATATGGATGAGCCCTAGGGGCCACCTAAACCATATACTAAATAAGTGGTATAAGAGATACCTAAAGGAAAGTGAAGAGGCCTAGGGCCTTGGGAATCGCTGGAGCTATTCGAGACTGGAGGTAACTAAGTCGGGAAAGGCCCACGGGACTCGGGTGCAGTGTTCAAAGTGCACGCACTTCTCAATACAAAGTCTATGGTGCGTAAAAAGCACAAAGTTAGAAAGTTAGGAACCTTCCGAGTGACCTACGGAGCTGAAACTTAAAACACAGGCCCTTGGGATGTGTACCAGTGCAGGAGCACCGGCGGAGCTGAGTTACCTCACCCACAGGAAGCGGGTGCACAGGGTCGAAGATGTGTCGGGTTTCGTCACGCTGGTCGATGGTGCTTGGAGCTGAAGATGCTGCAGGCGGCTCGATGAGAAGAGTTCCGGTGGATCCAAGGGTGGATCAGAAGAGTTGAAGACCTGAAAGCAGAGGGGACAGTGTTCAAAGTCACTAGCCAGTGACTGCCCGGGAACCAGAGTGGAACCAGGCGATGTCGGGTGCAAACAGGCGTTGTCGGGTAGCTTCTTTCTGCAGCCACGTGGATACCCGGGGTCGAGGACGTCCAGGAGTCGGTCACGAGCTGTCCCACGTAGGCTTCTCGCTGTTGGCGGTGTCGGCGACCTGATCGGAGCAAACAGGCCTTGGCAAATGCAAGCCACGCAGAAGTTGAAAGATGCTGTTCACTCGGACCAGCAAGGTCAGAGCGGGTGCTCCTTTTCACAGGAGCTTGGGTAGGTCTGGAGCAACCAGACCTGCTGTTTAAATCTTCGGGTTCGTCGCCAAGATGGCCGCTGACCACGTGGCTAGTGGCCGGGATGGCGCGTCGAGTGGCACAGTGCAAAAGGGCCCCACGCAGATCGTGGAGATGCTGGGGGGCTGATCTTCGGTGCAAGGGCTGCTCGGTGGTGGGGGTTCTCAATCCCCAAAGCACAACGTCGAGGATGCCTCAGAAGCTGCGCAGTCAGCTTTACGAGTGTCTTCCAAGAGGTCCGGTCCCACGTCACTCGGTGCCTCCACGGGTCCCTTCTTCGCAGGGACTGTGGATCGGGCTTTGAGAGGTCTGGGAGTCTGGTTCTTGTCGGGCTCTGGGCTCGGTCTCCGGCGGGAGGCGGCGGCAAAGCAGACGTCGAGTTGCTGGTTGGTACCTGTGTTCACAGGGTGGTCACTCCTTGGCCACAAGGGAGATTCTTCTTCAGTCTTCTGTGCAGCAGAATGTCGAAGTCCAGTCTTCTTCTTAGTTTTAAGTTGATTTCGGGATGATCTGCTGTGCAATGGCACTGCTCCCCCTCTTATTCCCAAACTGGGGGTGGATCACCTACTAGGTCCCTCCTCTGGGTGGAACCAGGAAGGGGGGCGGTTACACCCCCTTTCCTTTGTCCAGCTCCGCGCCAGGACTGGGGCTGGAAGGCCCCAGAACCGGTTTGGACTGGCCTATGCACGGGGACACCTTGTGTGCCCCGGGCATGTCTGATTCTTTTCAGCCCTGTCCTACCTAATACACAAAATCCTGTCTGGGGTGGTGCTCGCACCTCCCAAGGCAGGAAACCCTTTGTCCAGGCCACCATCTGCCGAGTTTCGGTCAGCAGCAGGAGGCCAGACTTGTGTCTGTGGTGGCAGCGTCCATTTTGTGAAGCTGAGGCTCTGTTTAACTTTAACCGGGGTTAAGGCTACGCACATGTCGTGTCCCTCTAGAAGGGTGGAATGCTATCCCCGTCGCCAGAATTGGCGAGGGGATAGTATTCCAATTCGTATGACACCTTACTCGACATGTTTTGATAAAGCCAAACCAAAGATAGCATTTAACCGCGAGGATTATAATGCACTTAAGAGTATATGGTATGGCAATATCCCGGAACAGCTTAGGGAGTGGTTCCCGACAGCTGCAGACAGGCTCAGCTCATGCTAGAGCACCATCTCACATATTTCCAAGCACTCTGCCTCCAGGATTGATGAGGCCTTCCATAGGAGTGGCTGATAGGAACATATGTGTCCAGTTTAGGGTTAGGCACAGGCATACTGTACCTAAGTAAGAGGTGATTACACCAACTTACCCCAGCTGAGTGATCAGCCAGTTGTGTCAAATATGGAGGCCAGGCCAGGGGTGGCACAATACATGCTGCAGCCCCTGGTAGGCCTTGGCTACACCTATGCCCTGGGTACCTATGGTACACTGTTACAGGGGCCTATAAGGTGAACCAATTCCAATTGTGTTATGCACCTAAGGTACATGGAGTCCATTTTAAGGAGAGAGCAATCAGCCTGGGGCCCTGAATAGCAGGATCCCAGGCCAACTAAGTCAAAAACCAGCTAAACACCAGGCAAAAAGTTTGGGGGTAACCATAGTCAGATATCCACCTTCCTACAGCCGCCATAAGTGTGGCAGGGTATGCTCAGACGTAAGTTCCTTGCTCACTTTGCCACTGGATTCAAGCAAGCCGGGCTGAAGACGGCTGGAATGCCAGAAACCGGTCCTCGGAAGCTTGTTTCCGGTCCAGGGAAGACTTGGCTTGGCAGTTCGGGCTGGACTGTTCCCATGAGGCACAGGGACAGACTGATTTGCATATATCCATGTCTGAACTGGGGTGGCAGAGTGGGCTAAAGAACGGTGATGGATTAAACCCAGATCTTTTGACTGGGTGTGAGTGTTTCATTGATTCAGATGGTCCGTCCATCACCACCCCCTTTTGTACCGCTTTTGACCGCCATAAGTGTGGCAGGGTATGCTCAGGCGTGAGTCCCTTGCTCACTTTGCCACTGGTTTCAAGCAAGCCGGGCTGAAGACGGCTGGAATGCCAGAATCCGGTCCTCGGAAGCTTGTTTCCGGTCCAGGGAAGGCTTGGCTTGGCAGTTCGGGCTGGACTGTTCCCATGAGGCACAGGGTCAGACTGATTTGCATATAGCCATGTCTGAACTGGGGTGGCAGAGTGGGCTAAAGAACAGTGATGGATTAAACCCAGATCTTTTGACTGGGTGTGAGTGTTTGATTGATTCAGATGCTCCGTCCATCACCACCCCCTTTTGGACCGCTTTTGGCCGCCATAAGTATGGCAGGGTATGCTCAGACGTGAGTCCCTTGCTCACTTTGCCACTGGATTCAAGCAAGCCGGGCTGAAAACGGCTGGAATGCCAGAAACCGGTTCTCGGAAGCTTGTTTCCGGTCCAGGGAAGACTATGCTTGGCAGTTCGGGCTGGACTGTTCCCATGAGGCACAGGGTCAGACTGATTTGCATATAGCCATGTCTGAACTGGGGTGGCAGAGTGGGCTAAAGAACGGTGATGGATTAAACCCAGATCTTTTGACTTGGTGTGAGTGTTTGATTGATGCAGATGCTCCGTCCATCACCACCCCCTTTTGTACCGCTTTTGACCGCCATAAGTGTGGCAGGGTATGCTCAGGCGTGAGTCCCTTGCTCACTTTGTCACTGGTTTCAAGCAAGCCGGGCTGAAGACGGCTGGAATTCCTGAAACCGGTCCTCGGAAGCTTGTTTCCAGTCCAGGGAAGGCTTGGCTTGGCAGTTCGGGCTGGACTGTTCCCATGAGGCACAGGGTCAGACTGATTTGCATATAGCCATGTCTGAACTGGGGTGGCAGAGTGGGCTAAAGAACAGTGATGGATTAAACCCAGATCTTTTGACTGGGTGTGAGTGTTTGATTTATTCAGATGCTCCGTCCATCACCACCCCCTTTTGTACCGCTTTTGGCCGCCATAAGTATGGCAGGGTATGCTCAGACGTGAGTCCCTTGCTCACTTTGCCACTGGATTCAAGCAAGCCGGGCTGAAGACGGCTGGAATGCCAGAAACCGGTCCTCGGAAGTTCGTTTCCGGTCCAGGGAAGACCTGGCTTGGCAGTTCGGGCTGGACTGTTCCCATGAGGCACAGGGTCAGACTGATTTGCATATAGCCATGTCTGAACTGGGGTGGCAGAGTGGGCTAAAGAACGGTGATGGATTAAACCCAGATCTTTTGACTGGGTGTGAGTGTTTGATTGATTCAGATGCTCCGTCCATCACCACCCCCTTTTGTACCACTTTTGGCTGCCATAAGTGTTGCAGGGTATGCTCAGATGTGAGTCCCTTGCTCAATTTGCCACTGGATTCAAGCAAGCCGGGCTGAAGACGGCTGGAATGCCAGAAACCGGTCCTCGGAAGCTTGTTTCCGGTCCAGGGAAGACCTGGCTTGGCAGTTCGGGCTGGACTGTTCCCATGAGGCACCGGGTCAGACTGATTTGCATATAGCCATGTCTGAACTGGGGTGGCAGAGTGGGCTAAAGAACGGTGATGGATTAAACCCAGATCTTTTGACTGGGTGTGAGTGTTTGATTGATTCAGATGCTCCGTCCATCACCACCCCCTTTTGTACCGCTTTTGGCCGCCATAAGTGTGGCAGGGTATGCTCAGACGTGAGTCCCTTGCTCAGTTTGCCACTGGATTCAAGCAAGCCGGGCTGAAGACAGCTGGAATGCCAGAAACCGGTCCTCGGAAGCTTGTTTCCGGTCCAGGGAAGACTTGCCTTGGCAGCTCGGGCTGGACTGTTCCCATGAGGCACAGGGTCAGACTGATTTGCATATAGCCATGTCTGAACTGGGGTGGCAGAGTGGGCTAAAGAACGGGGATGGATTAAACCCAGATCTTTTGACTGGGTGTGAGTGTTTGATTGATTCAGATGCTCCGTCCATCACCACCCCCTTTTGTACCGCTTTTGGCCACCATAAGTGTGGCAGGGTATGCTCAGACGTGAGTCCCTTGCTCACTTTGCCACTGGATTCAAGCAAGCCGGGCTGAAGACGGCTGGAATGCCAGAAACTGGTCCTCGGAAGCTTGTTTCCGGTCCAGGGAAGACTTGGCTTGGCAGTTTGGGCTGGACTGTTCCCATGAGGCACAGGGTCAGACTGATTTGCATATAGCCATGTCTGAACTGGGGTGGCAGAGTGGGCTAAAGAACGGTGATGGATTAAACCCAGATCTTTTGACTGGGTGTGAGTGTTTGATTAATTCAGATGCTCCGTCCATCACCACCCCCTTTTGTACCGCTTTTGGCCACCATAAGTGAGGCAGGGTAAGCTCAGACGTGAGTTCCTTGCTCACTTTGCCACTGGATTCAAGCAAGCCGGGCTGAAGACGGCTGGAATGCCAGAAACCGGTCCTCGGAAGCTTGTTTCCGGTCCAGGGAAGACTTGGCTTGGCAGTTCGGGCTGGACTGTTCCCATGAGGCACAGGGTCAGACTGATTTGCATATAGCCATGTCTGAACTGGGGTGGCAGAGTGGGCTAAAGAACGGTGATGGATTAAACCCAGATCTTTTGACTGGGTGTGAGTGTTTGATTGATTCAGATGCTCTGTCCATCACCACCCCCTTTTGTTCCGCTTTTGGCCGCCATAAGTGTGGCAGGGTATGCTCAGACGTGAGTCCCTTGCTCACTTTGCCACTGGATTCAAGCAAGCCGGGCTGAAGACGGCTGGAATGCCAGAATCCGGTCCTCGGAAGCTTGTTTCCGGTCCAGGGAAGGCTTGGCTTGGCAGTTCGGGCTGGACTGTTCCCATGAGGCACAGGGTCAGACTGATTTGCATATAGCCATGTCTGAACTGGGGTGGCAGAGTGGGCTAAAGAACAGTGATGGATTAAACCCAGATCTTTTGACTGGGTGTGAGTGTTTGATTGATTCAGATGCTCCGTCCATCACCACCCCCTTTTGTACCGCTTTTGGCCGCCATAAGTATGGCAGGGTATGCTCAGACGTGAGTCCCTTGCTCACTTTGCCACTGGATTCAAGCAAGCCGGGCTGAAAACGGCTGGAATGCCAGAAACCGGTTCTCGGAAGCTTGTTTCCGGTCCAGGGAAGACTATGCTTGGCAGTTCGGGCTGGACTGTTCCCATGAGGCACAGGGTCAGACTGATTTGCATATAGCCATGTCTGAACTGGGGTGGCAGAGTGGGCTAAAGAACGGTGATGGATTAAACCCAGATCTTTTGACTTGGTGTGAGTGTTTGATTGATTCAGATGCTCCGTCCATCACCACCCCCTTTTGTACCGCTTTTGACCGCCATAAGTGTGGCAGGGTATGCTCAGGCGTGAGTCCCTTGCTCACTTTGTCACTGGTTTCAAGCAAGCCGGGCTGAAGACGGCTGGAATTCCTGAAACCGGTCCTCGGAAGCTTGTTTCCAGTCCAGGGAAGGCTTGGCTTGGCAGTTCGGGCTGGACTGTTCCCATGAGGCACAGGGTCAGACTGATTTGCATATAGCCATGTCTGAACTGGGGTGGCAGAGTGGGCTAAAGAACAGTGATGGATTAAACCCAGATCTTTTGACTGGGTGTGAGTGTTTGATTTATTCAGATGCTCCGTCCATCACCACCCCCTTTTGTACCGCTTTTGGCCGCCATAAGTATGGCAGGGTATGCTCAGACGTGAGTCCCTTGCTCACTTTGCCACTGGATTCAAGCAAGCCGGGCTGAAGACGGCTGGAATGCCAGAAACCGGTCCTCGGAAGTTCGTTTCCGGTCCAGGGAAGACCTGGCTTGGCAGTTCGGGCTGGACTGTTCCCATGAGGCACAGGGTCAGACTGATTTGCATATAGCCATGTCTGAACTGGGGTGGCAGAGTGGGCTAAAGAACGGTGATGGATTAAACCCAGATCTTTTGACTGGGTGTGAGTGTTTGATTGATTCAGATGCTCCGTCCACCACCACCCCCTTTTGTACCACTTTTGGCTGCCATAAGTGTGGCAGGGTATGCTCAGATGTGAGTCCCTTGCTCAATTTGCCACTGGATTCAAGCAAGCCGGGCTGAAGACGGCTGGAATGCCAGAAACCGGTCCTCGGAAGCTTGTTTCCGGTCCAGGGAAGACCTGGCTTGGCAGTTCGGGCTGGACTGTTCCCATGAGGCACCGGGTCAGACTGATTTGCATATAGCCATGTCTGAACTGGGGTGGCAGAGTGGGCTAAAGAACGGTGATGGATTAAACCCAGATCTTTTGACTGGGTGTGAGTGTTTGATTGATTCAGATGCTCCGTCCATCACCACCCCCTTTTGTACCGCTTTTGGCCGCCATAAGTGTGGCAGGGTATGCTCAGACGTGAGTCCCTTGCTCAGTTTGCCACTGGATTCAAGCAAGCCGGGCTGAAGACAGCTGGAATGCCAGAAACCGGTCCTCGGAAGCTTGTTTCCGGTCCAGGGAAGACTTGCCTTGGCAGCTCGGGCTGGACTGTTCCCATGAGGCACAGGGTCAGACTGATTTGCATATAGCCATGTCTGAACTGGGGTGGCAGAGTGGGCTAAAGAACGGGGATGGATTAAACCCAGATCTTTTGACTGGGTGTGAGTGTTTGATTGATTCAGATGCTCCGTCCATCACCACCCCCTTTTGTACCGCTTTTGGCCACCATAAGTGTGGCAGGGTATGTTCAGACGTGAGTCCCTTGCTCACTTTGCCACTGGATTCAAGGCAAGCAAGCCGGGCTGAAGACGGCTGGAATGCCAGAAACTGGTCCTCGGAAGCTTGTTTCCGGTCCAGGGAAGACTTGGCTTGTCAGTTTGGGCTGGACTGTTCCCATGAGGCACAGGGTCAGACTGATTTGCATATAGCCATGTCTGAACTGGGGTGGCAGAGTGGGCTAAAGAACAGTGATGGATTAAACCCAGATCTTTTGACTGGGTGTGAGTGTTTGATTGATTCAGATGCTCCGTCCATCACCACCCCCTTTTGTACCGCTTTCGGCCGCCATAAGTGTGGCAGGGTATGCTCAGACGTGAGTCCCTTGCTCACTTTGCCACTGGATTCAAGCAAGCCGGGCTGAAGACGGCTGGAATGCCAGAAACCGGTCCTCGGAAGCTTGTTTCCGGTCCAGGGAAGACTATGCTTGGCAGTTCGGGCTGGACTGTTCCCATGAGGCACAGGGTCAGACCTATTTGCATATAGCCATGTGTGAACTGGGGTGGCAGAGTGGGCTAAAGAACGGTGATGGATTAAACCCAGATCTTTTGACTGGGTGTGAGTGTTTGATTAATTCAGATGCTCCGTCCATCACCACCCCCTTTTGTACCGCTTTTGGCCACCATAAGTGAGGCAGGGTAAGCTCAGACGTGAGTTCCTTGCTCACTTTGCCACTGGATTCAAGCAAGCCGGGCTGAAGACGGCTGGAATGCCAGAAACCGGTCCTCGGAAGCTTGTTTCCGGTCCAGGGAAGACTTGGCTTGGCAGTTCGGGCTGGACTGTTCCCATGAGGCACAGGGTCAGACTGATTTGCATATAGCCATGTCTGAACTGGGGTGGCAGAGTGGGCTAAAGAACGGTGATGGATTAAACCCAGATCTTTTGACTGGGTGTGAGTGTTTGATTGATTCAGATGCTCCGTCCATCACCACCCCCTTTTGTTCCGCTTTTGGCCGCCATAAGTGTGGCAGGGTATGCTCAGACGTGAGTCCCTTGCTCACTTTGCCACTGGATTCAAGCAAGCCGGGCTGAAGACGGCTGGAATGCCAGAATCCGGTCCTCGGAAGCTTGTTTCCGGTCCAGGGAAGGCTTGGCTTGGCAGTTCGGGCTGGACTGTTCCCATGAGGCACAGGGTCAGACTGATTTGCATATAGCCATGTCTGAACTGGGGTGGCAGAGTGGGCTAAAGAACAGTGATGGATTAAACCCAGATCTTTTGACTGGGTGTGAGTGTTTGATTGATTCAGATGCTCCGTCCATCACCACCCCCTTTTGTACCGCTTTTGGCCGCCATAAGTATGGCAGGGTATGCTCAGACGTGAGTCCCTTGCTCACTTTGCCACTGGATTCAAGCAAGCCGGGCTGAAAACGGCTGGAATGCCAGAAACCGGTTCTCGGAAGCTTGTTTCCGGTCCAGGGAAGACTATGCTTGGCAGTTCGGGCTGGACTGTTCCCATGAGGCACAGGGTCAGACTGATTTGCATATAGCCATGTCTGAACTGGGGTGGCAGAGTGGGCTAAAGAACGGTGATGGATTAAACCCAGATCTTTTGACTTGGTGTGAGTGTTTGATTGATTCAGATGCTCCGTCCATCACCACCCCCTTTTGTACCGCTTTTGACCGCCATAAGTGTGGCAGGGTATGCTCAGGCGTGAGTCCCTTGCTCACTTTGTCACTGGTTTCAAGCAAGCCGGGCTGAAGACGGCTGGAATTCCTGAAACCGGTCCTCGGAAGCTTGTTTCCAGTCCAGGGAAGGCTTGGCTTGGCAGTTCGGGCTGGACTGTTCCCATGAGGCACAGGGTCAGACTGATTTGCATATAGCCATGTCTGAACTGGGGTGGCAGAGTGGGCTAAAGAACAGTGATGGATTAAACCCAGATCTTTTGACTGGGTGTGAGTGTTTGATTTATTCAGATGCTCCGTCCATCACCACCCCCTTTTGTACCGCTTTTGGCCGCCATAAGTATGGCAGGGTATGCTCAGACGTGAGTCCCTTGCTCACTTTGCCACTGGATTCAAGCAAGCCGGGCTGAAGACGGCTGGAATGCCAGAAACCGGTCCTCGGAAGTTCGTTTCCGGTCCAGGGAAGACCTGGCTTGGCAGTTCGGGCTGGACTGTTCCCATGAGGCACAGGGTCAGACTGATTTGCATATAGCCATGTCTGAACTGGGGTGGCAGAGTGGGCTAAAGAACGGTGATGGATTAAACCCAGATCTTTTGACTGGGTGTGAGTGTTTGATTGATTCAGATGCTCCGTCCATCACCACCCCCTTTTGTACCACTTTTGGCTGCCATAAGTGTGGCAGGTTATGCTCAGATGTGAGTCCCTTGCTCAATTTGCCACTGGATTCAAGCAAGCCGGGCTGAAGACGGCTGGAATGCCAGAAACCGGTCCTCGGAAGCTTGTTTCCGGTCCAGGGAAGACCTGGCTTGGCAGTTCGGGCTGGACTGTTCCCATGAGGCACCGGGTCAGACTGATTTGCATATAGCCATGTCTGAACTGGGGTGGCAGAGTGGGCTAAAGAACGGTGATGGATTAAACCCAGATCTTTTGACTGGGTGTGAGTGTTTGATTGATTCAGATGCTCCGTCCATCACCAACCCCTTTTGTACCGCTTTTGGCCGCCATAAGTGTGGCAGGGTATGCTCAGACGTGAGTCCCTTGCTCAGTTTGCCACTGGATTCAAGCAAGCCGGGCTGAAGACAGCTGGAATGCCAGAAACCGGTCCTCGGAAGCTTGTTTCCGGTCCAGGGAAGACTTGCCTTGGCAGCTCGGGCTGGACTGTTCCCATGAGGCACAGGGTCAGACTGATTTGCATATAGCCATGTCTGAACTGGGGTGGCAGAGTGGGCTAAAGAACGGGGATGGATTAAACCCAGATCTTTTGACTGGGTGTGAGTGTTTGATTGATTCAGATGCTCCGTCCATCACCACCCCCTTTTGTACCGCTTTTGGCCACCATAAGTGTGGCAGGGTATGCTCAGATGTGAGTCCCTTGCTCACTTTACCACTGGATTCAAGCAAGCCGGGCTGAAGACGGCTGGAATGCCAGAAACTGGTCCTCGGAAGCTTGTTTCCGGTCCAGGGAAGACTTGGCTTGGCAGTTTGGGCTGGACTGTTCCCATGAGGCACAGGGTCAGACTGATTTGCATATAGCCATGTCTGAACTGGGGTGGCAGAGTGGGCTAAAGAACAGTGATGGATTAAACCCAGATCTTTTGACTGGGTGTGAGTGTTTGATTGATTCAGATGCTCCGTCCATCACCACCCCCTTTTGTACCGCTTTCGGCCGCCATAAGTGTGGCAGGGTATGCTCAGACGTGAGTCCCTTGCTCACTTTGCCACTGGATTCAAGCAAGCCGGGCTGAAGACGGCTGGAATGCCAGAAACCGGTCCTCGGAAGCTTGTTTCCGGTCCAGGGAAGACTATGCTTGGCAGTTCGGGCTGGACTGTTCCCATGAGGCACAGGGTCAGACCTATTTGCATACAGCCATGTGTGAACTGGGGTGGCAGAGTGGGCTAAAGAACGGTGATGGATTAAACCCAGATCTTTTGACTGGGTGTGAGTGTTTGATTAATTCAGATGCTCCGTCCATCACCACCCCCTTTTGTACCGCTTTTGGCCACCATAAGTGTGGCAGGGTAAGCTCAGACGTGAGTTCCTTGCTCACTTTGCCACTGGATTCAAGCAAGCCGGGCTGAAGACGGCTGGAATGCCAGAAACCGGTCCTCGGAAGCTTGTTTCCGGTCCAGGGAAGACTTGGCTTGGCAGTTCGGGCTGGACTGTTCCCATGAGGCACAGGGTCAGACTGATTTGCATATAGCCATGTCTGAACTGGGGTGGCAGAGTGGGCTAAAGAACGGTGATGGATTAAACCCAGATCTTTTGACTGGGTGTGAGTGTTTGATTGATTCAGATGCTCCGTCCATCACCACCCCCTTTTGTTCCGCTTTTGGCCGCCATAAGTGTGGCAGGGTATGCTCAGACGTGAGTCCCTTGCTCACTTTGCCACTGGATTCAAGCAAGCCGGGCTGAAGACGGCTGGAATGCTAGAAACCGGTCCTCAGAAGCTTGTTTCCGGTCCAGGGATGACTTGGCTTGGCAGTTCGGGCTGGAATGTTCCCATGAGGCACAGGGTCAGACTGATTTGCATATAGCCATGTCTGAACTGGGGTGGCAGAGTGGGCTAAAGAACGGTGATGGATTAAACCCAGATCTTTTGACTGGGTGTGAGTGTTTGATTGATTCAGATGCTCCGTCCATCACCACCCCCTTTTGTACCGATTTTGGCCGCCATAAGTGTGGCAGGGTATGCTCAGACGTGAGTTCCTTGCTCACTTTGCCACTGGATTCAAGCAAGCCGGGCTGAAGACGGCTGGAATGCCAGAAACCGGTCCTCGGAAGCTTGTTTCCGGTCCCGGGAAGACTTGGCTTGGCAGTTCGGGCTGGACTGTTCCCATGAGGCACAGGGTCAGACTGATTTGCATATAGCCATGTCTGAACTGGGGTGGCAGAGTGGGCTACAGAACGGTGATGGATTAAACCCAGATCTTTTGACTAGGTGTGAGTGTTTGATTGATTCAGATGCTCCGTCCATCACCACCCCCTTTTGTACCGCTTTTGTCCGCCATAAGTGTGGCAGGGTATGCTCAGACGTGAGTCCCTTGCTCACTTTGCCACTGGATTCAAGCAAGCCGGGCTGAAGACGGCTAAAATGCCAGAAACCAGTCCTCGGAAGCTTGTTTCCGGTCCAGGGAAGACTTGGCTTGGCAGTTCTGGCTGGACTGTTCCCATGAGGCACAGGGTCAGACTGATTTGCATATAGTCATGTCTGAACTGGGGTGGCAGAGTGGGCTAGAGAACGGTGATGGATTAAACCTAGATCTTTCGACTGGGTGTGAGTGTTTGATTGATTCAGATGCTCCGTCCATCACCACCCCCTTTTGTACCACTTTTGGCCGCCATAAGTGTGGCAGGGTATGCTCAGATGTGAGTCCCTTGCTCACTTTGCCACTGGATTCAAGCAAGCCGGGCTGAAGACGGCTGGAATGCCAGAAACTGGTCCTCGGAAGCTTGTTTCCAGTCCAGGGAAGACCTGGCTTGGCAGTTCGGGCTGGACTGTTCCCATGAGGCACAGGGTCAGACTGATTTGCATATAGCCATGTCTGAACTGGGGTGGCAGAGTGGGCTAGAGAACGGTGATGGATTAAACCCAGATCTTTTGACTGGGTGTGAGTGTTTGATTGATTCAGATGCTCCGTCCATCACCACCCCCTTTTGTACCGCTTTTGGCTGCCATAAGTGTGGCAGGGTATGCTCAGACGTGAGTCCCTTGCTCACTTTGCCACTGGATTCAAGCAAGCCGGGCTGAAGACGGCTGGAATGCCAGAAACCGGTCCTAGGAAGCTTGTTTCCGGTCCAGGGAAGACTTGGCTTGGCAGTTCGGGCTGGACTGTTCCCATGAGGCACAGCTTCAGACTGATTTGCATATAGCCATGTCTGAACTGGGGTGGCAGAGTGGGCTACAGAACGGTGATGGATTAAACCCAGATCTTTTGACTGGGTGTGAGTGTTTGATTGATTCAGATGCTCCGTCCTTCACCACCCCCTTTTGTACCGCTTTTGTCCGCCATAAGTGTGGCAGGGTATGCTCAGGCGTGAGTCCCTTGCTCACTTTGCCACTGGATTCAAGCAAGCCGGGCTGAAGACGGCTGTAATGCCAGAAACCGGTCCTCGGAAGCTTGTTTCCGGTCCAGGGAAGACTTGGCTTGGCAGTTCGGGCTGGACTGTTCCCATGAGGCACAGGGTCAGACTGATTTGCATATAGCCATGTCTGAACTGGGGTGGCAGAGTGGGCTAAAGAACGGTGATGGATTAAACCTAGATCTTTTGACTGGGTGTGAGTGTTTGATTGATTCAGATGCTCCGTCCGTCACCACCCCCTTTTGTACCACTTTTGGCCGCCATAAGTGTGGCAGGGTATGCTCAGACGTGAGTCCCTTGCTCACTTTGCCACTGGATTCAAGCAAGCCGGGCTGAAGACGGCTGGAATGCCAGAAACTGGTCCTCGGAAGCTTGTTTCCGGTCCAGGGAAGACCTGGCTTGGCAGTTTGGGCTGGACTGTTCCCATGAGGCACAGGGTCAGACTGATTTGCATATAGCCATGTCTGAACTGGGGTGGCAGAGTGGGCTATAGAACGGTGATGGATTAAACCCAGATCTTTTGACTGGGTGTGAGTGTTTGATTGATTCAGATGCTCCGTCCATCACCACCCCCTTTTGTACCGCTTTTGGCCGCCATAAGTGTGGCAGGGTATGCTTAGACGTGAGTCCCTTGCTCAGTTTGCCACTGGATTCAAGCAAGCCGGGCTGAAGACAGCTGGAATGCCAGAAACCGGTCCTCGGAAGCTTGTTTCCGGTCCAGGGAAGACTTGCCTTGGCAGCTCGGGCTGGACTGTTCCCATGAGGCACAGGGTCAGACTGATTTGCATATAGCCATGTCTGAACTGGGGTGGCAGAGTGGGCTAAAGAACGGGGATGGATTAAACCCAGATCTTTTGACTGGGTGTGAGTGTTTGATTGATTCAGATGCTCCGTCCATCACCACCCCCTTTTGTACCGCTTTTGGCCACCATAAGTGTGGCAGGGTATGCTCAGACGTGAGTCCCTTGCTCACTTTGCCACTGGATTCAAGCAAGCCGGGCTGAAGACGGCTGGAATGCCAGAAACTGGTCCTCGGAAGCTTGTTTCCGGTCCAGGGAAGACTTGGCTTGGCAGTTTGGGCTGGACTGTTCCCATGAGGCACAGGGTCAGACTGATTTGCATATAGCCATGTCTGAACTGGGGTGGCAGAGTGGGCTAAAGAACAGTGATAGATTAAACCCAGATCTTTTGACTGGGTGTGAGTGTTTGATTGATTCAGATGCTCCGTCCATCACCACCCCCTTTTGTACCGCTTTTGGCCGCCATAAGTGTGGCAGGGTATGCTCAGACGTGAGTCCCTTGCTCACTTTGCCACTGGATTCAAGCAAGTCGGGCTGAAGATGGCGGGAATGCCAGAAACCGGTCCTCGGAAGCTTGTTTCCGGTCCAGGGAAGACTATGCTTGGCAGTTCGGGCTGGACTGTTCCCATGAGGCACAGGGTCAGACCTATTTGCATATACCCATGTCTGAACTGGGGTGGCAGAGTGGGCTAAAGAACGGTGATGGATTAAACCCAGATCTTTTGACTGGGTGTGAGTGTTTGATTAATTCAGATGCTCCGTCCATCACCACCCCCTTTTGTACCGCTTTTGGCCGCCATAAGTGTGGCAGGGTATGCTCAGACGTGAGTTCCTTGCTCACTTTGCCACTGGATTCAAGCAAGCCGGGCTGAAGACGGCTGGAATGCCAGAAACCGGTCCTCGGAAGCTTGTTTCCCGTCCAGGGAAGACTTGGCTTGGCAGTTCGGGCTGGACTGTTCCCATGAGGCACAGGGTCAGACTGATTTGCATATAGCCATGTCTGAACTGTGGTGGCAGAGTGGGCTAAAGAACGGTGATGGATTAAACCCAGATCTTTTGACTGGGTGTGAGTGTTTGATTGATTCAGATGCTCCGTCCATCACCACCCCCTTTTGTACGGCTTTTGGCTGCCATAAGTGTGGCAGGGTATGCTCAGACGTGAGTCCCTTGCTCACTTTGCCACTGGATTCAAGCAAGCCGGGCTGAAAACGGCTGGAATGCCAGAAACCAGTCCTCGGAAGCTTGTTTCCGGTCCAGGGAAGACTTGGCTTGGCAGTTCGGGCTGGACTGTTCCCATGAGGCACAGCGTCAGACTGATTTGCATATAGCCATGTCTGAACTGGGGTGGCAGAGTGGGCTAAAGAACGGTGATGGATTAAACCCAGATCTTTTGACTGGGTGTGAGTGTTTGATTGATTCAGATGCTCCGTCCATCACCACCCCCTTTTGTTCCGCTTTTGGCCGCCATAAGTGTGGCAGGGTATGCTCAGACGTGAGTCCCTTGCTCACTTTGCCACTGGATTCAAGCAAGCCGGGCTGAAGACGGCTGTAATGCCAGAAACCAGTCCTCGGAAGCTTGTTTCCGGTCCAGGGAAGACTTGGCTTGGCAGTTCGGGCTGGACTGTTTTCCCATGAGGCACAGGGTCAGACTGATTTGCATATAGCCATGTCTGAACTGGGGTGGCAGAGTGGGCTAAAGAACGGTGATGGATTAAACCTAGATCTTTTGACTGGGTGTGAGTGTTTGATTGATTCAGATGCTCCGTCCATCACCACCCCCTTTTGTACCACTTTTGGCCGCCATAAGTGTGGCAGGGTATGCTCAGACGTGAGTCCCTTGCTCACTTTGCCACTGGATTCAAGCAAGCCGGGCTGAAGACGGCTGGAATGCCAGAAACCGGTCCTCGGAAGCTTGTTTCCGGTCCAGGGAAGACTTGGCTTGGCAGTTCGGGCTGGACTGTTCCCATGAGGCACAGCGTCAGACTGATTTGCATATAGCCATGTCTGAACTGGGGTGGCAGAGTGGGCTACAGAACGGTGATGGATTAAACCCAGATCTTTTGACTGGGTGTGAGTGTTTGATTGATTCAGATGCTCCGTCCATCACCACCCCCTTTTGTACCGCTTTTGTCTGCCATAAGTGTGGCAGGGTATGCTCAGGCGTGAGTCCCTTGCTCACTTTGCCACTGGATTCAAGCAAGCCGGGCTGAAGGCGGCTGTAATGCCAGAAACCGGTCCTCGGAAGCTTGTTTCCGGTCCAGGGAAGACTTGGCTTGGCAGTTCGGGCTGGACTGGTCCCATGAGGCACAGGGTCAGACTGATTTGCATATAGCCATGTCTGAACTGGGGTGGCAGAGTGGGCTAAAGAACGGTGATGGAATAAACCTAGATCTTTTGACTGGGTGTGAGTGTTTGATTGATTCAGATGCTCCGTCCATCACCACCCCCTTTTGTACCACTTTTGGCCGCCATAAGTGTGGCAGGGTATGCTCAGACGTGAGTCCCTTGCTCACTTTGCCACTGGATTCAAGCAAGCCGGGCTGAAGACGGCTGGAATGCCAGAAACTGGTCCTCGGAAGCTTGTTTCCGGTCCAGGGAAGACCTGGCTTGGCAGTTCGGGCTGGACTGTTCCCATGAGGCACAGGGTCAGACTGCTTTGCATATAGCCATGTCTGAACTGGGGTGGCAGAGTGGGCTATAGAACGGTGATGGATTAAACCCAGATCTTTTGACTGGGTGTGAGTGTTTGATTGATTCAGATGCTCCGTCCATCACCACCCCCTTTTGTACCGCTTTTGGCTGCCATAAGTGTGGCAGGGTATGCTCAGACGTGAGTCCCTTGCTCACTTTGCCACTGGATTCAAGCAAGCCGGGCTGAAGACGGCTGGAATGCCAGAAACCGGTCCTCGGAAGCTTGTTTCCGGTCCAGGGAAGACTTGGCTTGGCAGTTCGGGCTGGACTGTTCCCATGAGGCACAGCGTCAGACTGATTTGCATATAGCCATGTCTAAACTGGGGTGGCAGAGTGGGCTAAAGAACGGTGATGGATTAAACCCAGATCTTTTGACTGGGTGTGATTGATTCAGATGCTCCGTCCATCACCACCCCCTTTTGTTCCGCTTTTGGCCGCCATAAGTGTGGCAGGGTATGCTCAGACGTGAGTCCCTTGCTCACTTTGCCACTGGATTCAAGCAAGCCGGGCTGAAGACAGGTGGAATGCCAGAAACTGGTCCTCGGAAGCTTGTTTCCGGTCCAGGGATGACTTGGCTTAGCAGTTCGGGCTGGAATGTTCCCATGAGGCACAGGGTCAGACTGATTTGCATATAGCCATGTCTGAACTGGGGTGGCAGAGTGGGCTAAAGAACGGTGATGGATTAAACCCAGATCTTTTGACTGGGTGTGAGTGTTTGATTGATTCAGATGCTCCGTCCATCACCACCCCCTTTTGTACTGCTTTTGGCCGCCATAAGTGTGGCAGGGTATGCTCAGACGTGAGTCCCTTGCTCACTTTGCCACTGGATTCAAGCAAGCCGGGCTGAAGACGGCTGGAATGCGAGAAACCGGTCCTCGGAAGCTTGTTTCCGGTCCAGGGACGACTTGGCTTGGCAGTTCGGGCTGGACTGTTCCCATGAGGCACAGGGTCAGACTGATTTGCATATAGCCATGTCTGAACTGGGGTGGTAGAGCGGGCTAAAGAACGGTGATGGATTAAACCCAGATCTTTTGACTTGGTGTGAGTGTTTGATTGATTCAGATGCTCCGTCCATCTACACCCCCTTTTGTACCGCTTTTGGCCGCCATAAGTGTGGCAGGGTATGCTCAGACGTAAGTTCCTTGCTCACTTTGCCACTGGATTCAAGCAAGCCGGGCTGAAGACGGCTGGAATGCCAGAAACCGGTCCTCGGAAGCTTGTTTCCGGTCCAGGGAAGACTTGGCTTGGCAGTTCGGGCTGGACTGTTCCCATGAGGCACAGGGTCAGACTGATTTGCATATAGCCATGTCTGAACTGGGGTGGCAGAGTGGGCTAAAGAACGGTGATGGATTAAACCCAGATCTTTTGACTTGGTGTGAGTGTTTGATTGATTCAGATGCTCCGTCCATCACCACCCCCTTTTGTACCGCTTTTGACCGCCATAAGTGTGGCAGGGTATGCTCAGGCGTGAGTCCCTTGCTCACTTTGCCACTGGTTTCAAGCAAGCCGGGCTGAAGACGGCTGGAATTCCTGAAACCGGTCCTCGGAAGCTTGTTTCCAGTCCAGGGAAGGCTTGGCTTGGCAGTTCGGGCTGGACTGTTCCCATGAGGCACAGGGTCAGACTGATTTGCATATAGCCATGTCTGAACTGGGGTGGCAGAGTGGGCTAAAGAACAGTGATGGATTAAACCCAGATCTTTTGACTGGGTGTGAGTGTTTGATTGATTCAGATGCTCCGTCCATCACCACCCCCTTTTGTACCGCTTTTGGCCGCCATAAGTATGGCAGGGTATGCTCAGACGTGAGTCCCTTGCTCACTTTGCCACTGGATTCAAGCAAGCCGGGCTGAAGACGGCTGGAATGCCAGAAACCGGTCCTCGGAAGTTCGTTTCCGGTCCAGGAAAGACCTGGCTTGGCAGTTCGGGCTGGACTGTTCCCATGAGGCACAGGGTCAGACTGATTTGCATATAGCCATGTCTGAACTGGGGTGGCAGAGTGGGCTAAAGAACGGTGATGGATTAAACCCAGATCTTTTGACTGGGTGTGAGTGTTTGATTGATTCAGATGCTCCGTCCATCACCACCCCCTTTTGTACCGCTTTTGGCTGCCATAAGTGTGGCAGGGTATGCTCAGATGTGAGTCCCTTGCTCAATTTCCCACTGGATTCAAGCAAGCCGGGCTGAAGACGGCTGGAATGCCAGAAACCGGTCCTCGGAGGCTTGTTTCCGGTCCAGGGAAGACCTGGCTTGGCAGTTCGGGCTGGACTGTTCCCATGAGGCACCGGGTCAGACTGATTTGCATATAGCCATGTCTGAACTGGGGTGGCAGAGTGGGCTAAAGAACGGTGATGGATTAAACCCAGATCTTTTGACTGGGTGTGAGTGTTTGATTGATTCAGATGCTCCGTCCATCACCACCCCCTTTTGTACCGCTTTTGGCCGCCATAAGTGTGGCAGGGTATGCTCAGACGTGAGTCCCTTGCTCAGTTTGCCACTGGATTCAAGCAAGCCGGGCTGAAGACAGCTGGAATGCCAGAAACCGGTCCTCGGAAGCTTGTTTCCGGACCAGGGAAGACTTGCCTTGGCAGCTCGGGCTGGACTGTTCCCATGAGGCACATGGTCAGACTGATTTGCATATAGCCATGTCTGAACTGGGGTGGCAGAGTGGGCTAAAGAACGGGGATGGATTAAACCCAGATCTTTTGACTGGGTGTGAGTGTTTGATTGATTCAGATGCTCCGTCCATCACCACCCCCTTTTGTACCGCTTTTGGCCACCATAAGTGTGGCAGGGTATGCTCAGACGTGAGTCCCTTGCTCACTTTGCCACTGGATTCAAGCAAGCCGGGCTGAAGACGGCTGGAATGCCAGAAACTGGTCCTCGGAAGCTTGTTTCCGGTCCAGGGAAGACTTGGCTTGGCAGTTTGGGCTGGACTGTTCCCATGAGGCACAGGGTCAGACTGATTTGCATATATCCATGTCTGAACTGGGGTGGCAGAGTGGGCTAAAGAACAGTGATGGATTAAACCCAGATCTTTTGACTGGGTGTGAGTGTTTGATTGATTCAGATGCTCCGTCCATCACCACCCCCTTTTGTACCGCTTTCGGCCGCCATAAGTGTGGCAGGGTATGCTCAGACGTGAGTCCCTTGCTCACTTTGCCACTGGATTCAAGCAAGCCGGGCTGAAGACGGCTGGAATGCCAGAAACCGGTCCTCGGAAGCTTGTTTCCGGTCCAGGGAAGACTATGCTTGGCAGTTCGGGCTGGACTGTTCCCATGAGGCACAGGGTCAGACCTATTTGCATATAGCCATGTCTGAACTGGGGTGGCAGAGTGGGCTAAAGAACGGTGATGGATTAAACCCAGATCTTTTGACTGGGTGTGAGTGTTTGATTAATTCAGATGCTCCGTCCATCACCACCCCCTTTTGTACCGCTTTTGGCCGCCATAAGTGTGGCAGGGTATGCTCAGACGTGAGTTCCTTGCTCACTTTGCCACTGGATTCAAGCAAGCTGGGCTGAAGACGGCTGGAATGCCAGAAACCGGTCCTCGGAAGCTTGTTTCCCATCCAGGGAAGACTTGGCTTGGCAGTTCGGGCTGGACTGTTCCCATGAGGCACAGGGTCAGACTGATTTGCATATAGACATGTCTGAACTGGGGTGGCAGAGTGGGCTAAAGAACGGTGATGGATTAAACCCAGATCTTTTGACTGGGTGTGAGTGTTTGATTGATTCAGATGCTCCGTCCATCACCACCCCCTTTTGTACTGCTTTTGGCTGCCATAAGTGTGGCAGGGTATGCTCAGACGTGAGTCCCTTGCTCACTTTGCCACTGGATTCAAGCAAGCCGGGCTGAAGACGGCTGGAATGCCAGAAACCGGTCCTCGGAAGCTTGTTTCCGGTCCAGGGAAGACTTGGCTTGGCAGTTCGGGCTGGACTGTTCCCATGAGGCACAGCGTCAGACTGATTTGCATATAGCCATGTCTGAACTGGGGTGGCAGAGTGGGCTAAAGAACAGTGATGGATTAAACCCAGATCTTTTGACTGGGTGTGAGTGTTTGATTGATTCAGATGCTCCGTCCATCACCACCCCCTTTTGTTCCGCTTTTGGCCGCCATAAGTGTGGCAGGGTATGCTCAGACGTGAGTCCCTTGCTCACTTTGCCACTGGATTCAAGCAAGCCGGGCTGAAGACGGCTGGAATGCTAGAAACCGGTCCTCGGAAGCTTGTTTCCGGTCCAGGGAAGACTTGGCTTGGCAGTTCGGGCTGGACTGTTCCCATGAGGCACAGGGTCAGACTGATTTGCATATAGCCATGTCTGAACTGGGGTGGCAGAGTGGGCTAAAGAACGGTGATGGATTAAACCCAGATCTTTTGACTTGGTGTGAGTGTTTGATTGATTCAGATGCTCCGTCCATCACCACCCCCTTTTGTACCGCTTTTGACCGCCATAAGTGTGGCAGGGTATGCTCAGGCGTGAGTCCCTTGCTCACTTTGCCACTGGTTTCAAGCAAGCCGGGCTGAAGACGGCTGGAATTCCTGAAACCGGTCCTCAGAAGCTTGTTTCCAGTCCAGGGAAGGCTTGGCTTGGCAGTTCGGGCTGGACTGTTCCCATGAGGCACAGGGTCAGACTGATTTGCATATAGCCATGTCTGAACTGGGGTGGCAGAGTGGGCTAAAGAACAGTGATGGATTAAACCCAGATCTTTTGACTGGGTGTGAGTGTTTGATTGATTCAGATGCTCCGTCCATCACCACCCCCTTTTGTACCGCTTTTGGCCGCCATAAGTATGGCAGGGTATGCTCAGACGTGAGTCCCTTGCTCACTTTGCCACTGGATTCAAGCAAGCCGGGCTGAAGACGGCTGGAATGCCAGAAACCGGTCCTCGGAAGTTCGTTTCCGGTCCAGGGAAGACCTGGCTTGGCAGTTCGGGCTGGACTGTTCCCATGAGGCACAGGGTCAGACTGATTTGCATATAGCCATGTCTGAACTGGGGTGGCAGAGTTGGCTAAAGAACGGTGATGGATTAAACCCAGATCTTTTGACTGGGTGTGAGTGTTTGATTGATTCAGATGCTCCGTCCATCACCACCCCCTTTTGTACCGCTTTTGGCTGCCATAAGTGTGGCAGGGTATGCTCAGATGTGAGTCCCTTGCTCAATTTGCCACTGGATTTAAGCAAGCCGGGCTGAAGACGGCTGGAATGCAAGAAACCGGTCCTCGGAGGCTTGTTTCCGGTCCAGGGAAGACCTGGCTTGGCAGTTTGGGCTGGACTGTTCCCATGAGGCACAGGGTCAGACTGATTTGCATATAGCCATGTCTGAACTGGGGTGGCAGAGTGGGCTAAAGAACGGTGATGGATTAAACCCAGATCTTTTGACTGGGTGTGAGTGTTTGATTGATTCAGATGCTCCGTCCATCACCACCCCCTTTTGTACCGCTTTTGGCCGCCATAAGTGTGGCAGGGTATGCTCAGACGTGAGTCCCTTGCTCAGTTTGCCACTGGATTCAAGCAAGCCGGGCTGAAGACAGCTGGAATGCCAGAAACCGGTCCTCAGAAGCTTGTTTCTGGACCAGGGAAGACTTGCCTTGGCAGCTCGGGCTGGACTGTTCCCATGAGGCACAGGGTCAGACTGATTTGCATATAGCCATGTCTGAACTGGGGTGGCAGAGTGGGCTAAAGAACGGGGATGGATTAAACCCAGATCTTTTGACTGGGTGTGAGTGTTTGATTGATTCAGATGCTCCGTCCATCACCACCCCCTTTTGTACCGCTTTTGGCCACCATAAGTGTGGCAGGGTATGCTCAGACGTGAGTCCCTTGCTCACTTTGCCACTGGATTCAAGCAAGCCGGGCTGAAGACGGCTGGAATGCCAGAAACTGGTCCTCGGAAGCTTGTTTCCGGTCCAGGGAAGACTTGGCTTGGCAGTTTGGGCTGGACTGTTCCCATGAGGCACAGGGTCAGACTGATTTGCATATATCCATGTCTGAACTGGGGTGGCAGAGTGGGCTAAAGAACAGTGATGGATTAAACCCAGATCTTTTGACTGGGTGTGAGTGTTTGATTGATTCAGATGCTCCGTCCATCACCACCCCCTTTTGTACCGCTTTCGGCCGCCATAAGTGTGGCAGGGTATGCTCAGACGTGAGTCCCTTGCTCACTTTGCCACTGGATTCAAGCAAGCCGGGCTGAAGACGGCTGGAATGCCAGAAACCGGTCCTCGGAAGCTTGTTTCCGGTCCAGGGAAGACTATGCTTGGCAGTTCGGGCTGGACTGTTCCCATGAGGCACAGGGTCAGACCTATTTGCATATAGCCATGTCTGAACTGGGGTGGCAGAGTGGGCTAAAGAACGGTGATGGATTAAACCCAGATCTTTTGACTGGGTGTGAGTGTTTGATTAATTCAGATGCTCCGTCCATCACCACCCCCTTTTGTACCGCTTTTGGCCGCCATAAGTGTGGCAGGGTATGCTCAGACGTGAGTTCCTTGCTCACTTTGCCACTGGATTCAAGCAAGCTGGGCTGAAGACGGCTGGAATGCCAGAAACCGGTCCTCGGAAGCTTGTTTCCCATCCAGGGAAGACTTGGCTTGGCAGTTCGGGCTGGACTGTTCCCATGAGGCACAGGGTCAGACTGATTTGCATATAGCCATGTCTGAACTGGGGTGGCAGAGTGGGCTAAAGAACGGTGATGGATTAAACCCAGATCTTTTGACTGGGTGTGAGTGTTTGATTGATTCAGATGCTCCGTCCATCACCACCCCCTTTTGTACCGCTTTTGGCTGCCATAAGTGTGGCAGGGTATGCTCAGACGTGAGTCCCTTGCTCACTTTGCCACTGGATTCAAGCAAGCCGGGCTGAAGACGGCTGGAATGCCAGAAACCGGTCCTCGGAAGCTTGTTTCCGGTCCAGGGAAGACTTGGCTTGGCAGTTCGGGCTGGACTGTTCCCATGAGGCACAGCGTCAGACTGATTTGCATATAGCCATGTCTGAACTGGGGTGGCAGAGTGGGCTAAAGAACAGTGATGGATTAAACCCAGATCTTTTGACTGGGTGTGAGTGTTTGATTGATTCAGATGCTCCGTCCATCACCACCCCCTTTTGTTCCGCTTTTAGCCGCCATAAGTGTGGCAGGGTATGCTCAGACGTGAGTCCCTTGCTCACTTTGCCACTGGATTCAAGCAAGCCGGGCTGAAGACGGCTGGAATGCTAGAAACCGGTCCTCGGAAGCTTGTTTCCGGTCCAGGGATGACTTGGCTTGGCAGTTCGGGCTGGAATGTTCCCATGAGGCACAGGGTCAGACTGATTTGCATATAGCCATGTCTGAACTGGGGTGGCAGAGTGGGCTAAAGAACGGTGATGGATTAAACCCAGATCTTTTGACTGGGTGTGAGTGTTTGATTGATTCAGATGCTCCGTCCATCACCACCCCCTTTTGTACCGCTTTTGGCCGCCATAAGTGTGGCAGGGTATGCTCAGACGTGAGTTCCTTGCTCACTTTGCCACTGGATTCAAGCAAGCCGGGCTGAAGACGGCTGGAATGCCAGAAACCGGTCCTCGGAAGCTTTTTTCCGGTCCAGGGAAGACTTGGCTTGGCAGTTCGGGCTGGACTGTTCCCATGAGGCACAGGGTCAGACTGATTTGCATATAGCCATGTCTGAACTGGGGTGGCAGAGTGGGCTACAGAACGGTGATGGATTAAACCCAGATCTTTTGACTGGGTGTGAGTGTTTGATTGATTCAGATGCTCCGTCCATCACCACCCCCTTTTGTACCGCTTTTGTCCGCCATAAGTGTGGCAGGGTATGCTCAGACGTGAGTCCCTTGCTCACTTTGCCACTGGATTCAAGCAAGCCGGGCTGAAGACGGCTGTAATGCCAGAAACCGGTCCTCGGAAGCTTGTTTCCGGTCCAGGGAAGACTTGGCTTATCAGTTCTGGCTGGACTGTTCCCATGAGGCACAGGGTCAGACTGATTTGCATATAGTCATGTCTGAACTGGGGTGGCAGAGTGGGCTAAAGAACGGTGATGGATTAAACCTAGATCTTTCGACTGGGTGTGAGTGTTTGATTGATTCAGATGCTCCGTCCATCACCACCCCCTTTTGTACCACTTTTGGCCGCCATAAGTGTGGCAGGGTATGCTCAGACGTGAGTCCCTTGCTCACTTTGCCACTGGATTCAAGCAAGTCGGGCTGAAGACGGCTGGAATGCCAGAAACTGGTCCTCGGAAGCTTGTTTCCGGTCCAGGGAAGACCTGGCTTGGCAGTTCGGGCTGGACTGTTCCCATGAGGCACAGGGTCAGACTGATTTGCATATAGCCATGTCTGAACTGGGGTGGCAGAGTGGGCTATAGAACGGTGATGGATTAAACCCAGATCTTTTGACTGGGTGTGAGTGTTTGATTGATTCAGATGCTCCGTCCATCACCACCCCCTTTTGTACCGCTTTTGGCTGCCATAAGTGTGGCAGGGTATGCTCAGACGTGAGTCCCTTGCTCACTTTGCCACTGGATTCAAGCAAGCCGGGCTGAAGACGGCTGGAATGCCAGAAACCGGTCCTCGGAAGCTTGTTTCCGGTCCAGGGAAGACTTGGCTTGGCAGTTCGGGCTGGACTGTTCCCATGAGGCACAGCTTCAGACTGATTTGCATATAGCTATGTCTGAACTGGGGTGGCAGAGTGGGCTACAGAACGGTGATGGATTAAACCCAGATCTTTTGACTGGGTGTGAGTGTTTGATTGATTCAGATGCTCCGTCCATCACCACCCCCCTTTGTACCGCTTTTGTCCGCCATAAGTGTGGCAGGGTATGCTCAGGCGTGAGTCCCTTGCTCACTTTGCCACTGGATTCAAGCAAGCCGGGCTGAAGACGGCTGTAATGCCAGAAACCGGTCCTCGGAAGCTTGTTTCCGGTCCAGGGAAGACTTGGCTTGGCAGTTCGGGCTGGACTGTTCCCATGAGGCACAGGGTCAGACTGATTTGCATATAGCCATGTCTGAACTGGGGTGGCAGAGTGGGCTAAAGAACGGTGATGGATTAAACCTAGATCTTTTGACTGGGTGTGAGTGTTTGATTGATTCAGATGCTCCGTCCATCACCACCCCCTTTTGTACCACTTTTGGCCGCCATAAGTGTGGCAGGGTATGCTCAGACGTGAGTCCCTTGCTCACTTTGCCACTGGATTCAAGCAAGCCGGGCTGAAGACGGCTGGAATGCCAGAAACTGGTCCTCGGAAGCTTGTTTCCGATCCAGGGAAGACCTGGCTTGGCAGTTTGGGCTGGACTGTTCCCATGAGGCACAGGGTCAGACTGATTTGCATATAGCCATGTCTGAACTGGGGTGGCAGAGTGGGCTATAGAACGGTGATGGATTAAACCCAGATCTTTTGACTGGGTGTGAGTGTTTGATTGATTCAGATGCTCCGTCCATCACCACCCCCTTTTGTACCGCTTTTGGCCGCCATAAGTGTGGCAGGGTATGCTCAGACGTGAGTCCCTTGCTCAGTTTGCCACTGGATTCAAGCAAGCCGGGCTGAAGACAGCTGGAATGCCAGAAACCGGTCCTCGGAAGCTTGTTTCCGGTCCAGGGAAGACTTGCCTTGGCAGCTCGGGCTGGACTGTTCCCATGAGGCACAGGGTCAGACTGATTTGCATATAGCCATGTCTGAACTGGGGTGGCAGAGTGGGCTAAAGAACGGGGATGGATTAAACCCAGATCTTTTGACTGGGTGTGAGTGTTTGATTGATTCAGATGCTCCGTCCATCACCACCCCCTTTTGTACCGCTTTTGGCCACCATAAGTGTGGCAGGGTATGCTCAGATGTGAGTCCCTTGCTCACTTTGCCACTGGATTCAAGCAAGCCGGGCTGAAGACGGCTGGAATGCCAGAAACTGGTCCTCGGAAGCTTGTTTCCGGTCCAGGGAAGACTTGGCTTGGCAGTTTGGGCTGGACTGTTCCCATGAGGCACAGGGTCAGACTGATTTGCATATAGCCATGTCTGAACTGGGGTGGCAGAGTGGGCTAAAGAACAGTGATGGATTAAACCCAGATCTTTTGACTGGGTGTGAGTGTTTGATTGATTCAGATGCTCCGTCCATCACCACCCCCTTTTGTACCGCTTTCGGCCGCCATAAGTGTGGCAGGGTATGCTCAGACGTGAGTCCCTTGCTCACTTTGCCACTGGATTCAAGCAAGCCGGGCTGAAGACGGCTGGAATGCCAGAAACCGGTCCTCGGAAGCTTGTTTCCGGTCCAGGGAAGACTATGCTTGGCAGTTCGGGCTGGACTGTTCCCATGAGGCACAGGGTCAGACCTATTTGCATACAGCCATGTGTGAACTGGGGTGGCAGAGTGGGCTAAAGAACGGTGATGGATTAAACCCAGATCTTTTGACTGGGTGTGAGTGTTTGATTAATTCAGATGCTCCGTCCATCACCACCCCCTTTTGTACCGCTTTTGGCCACCATAAGTGTGGCAGGGTAAGCTCAGACGTGAGTTCCTTGCTCACTTTGCCACTGGATTCAAGCAAGCCGGGCTGAAGACGGCTGGAATGCCAGAAACCGGTCCTCGGAAGCTTGTTTCCGGTCCAGGGAAGACTTGGCTTGGCAGTTCGGGCTGGACTGTTCCCATGAGGCACAGGGTCAGACTGATTTGCATATAGCCATGTCTGAACTGGGGTGGCAGAGTGGGCTAAAGAACGGTGATGGATTAAACCCAGATCTTTTGACTGGGTGTGAGTGTTTGATTGATTCAGATGCTCCGTCCATCACCACCCCCTTTTGTTCCGCTTTTGGCCGCCATAAGTGTGGCAGGGTATGCTCAGACGTGAGTCCCTTGCTCACTTTGCCACTGGATTCAAGCAAGCCGGGCTGAAGACGGCTGGAATGCTAGAAACCGGTCCTCAGAAGCTTGTTTCCGGTCCAGGGATGACTTGGCTTGGCAGTTCGGGCTGGAATGTTCCCATGAGGCACAGGGTCAGACTGATTTGCATATAGCCATGTCTGAACTGGGGTGGCAGAGTGGGCTAAAGAACGGTGATGGATTAAACCCAGATCTTTTGACTGGGTGTGAGTGTTTGATTGATTCAGATGCTCCGTCCATCACCACCCCCTTTTGTACCGATTTTGGCCGCCATAAGTGTGGCAGGGTATGCTCAGACGTGAGTTCCTTGCTCACTTTGCCACTGGATTCAAGCAAGCCGGGCTGAAGACGGCTGGAATGCCAGAAACCGGTCCTCGGAAGCTTGTTTCCGGTCCCGGGAAGACTTGGCTTGGCAGTTCGGGCTGGACTGTTCCCATGAGGCACAGGGTCAGACTGATTTGCATATAGCCATGTCTGAACTGGGGTGGCAGAGTGGGCTACAGAACGGTGATGGATTAAACCCAGATCTTTTGACTAGGTGTGAGTGTTTGATTGATTCAGATGCTCCGTCCATCACCACCCCCTTTTGTACCGCTTTTGTCCGCCATAAGTGTGGCAGGGTATGCTCAGACGTGAGTCCCTTGCTCACTTTGCCACTGGATTCAAGCAAGCCGGGCTGAAGACGGCTAAAATGCCAGAAACCAGTCCTCGGAAGCTTGTTTCCGGTCCAGGGAAGACTTGGCTTGGCAGTTCTGGCTGGACTGTTCCCATGAGGCACAGGGTCAGACTGATTTGCATATAGTCATGTCTGAACTGGGGTGGCAGAGTGGGCTAGAGAACGGTGATGGATTAAACCTAGATCTTTCGACTGGGTGTGAGTGTTTGATTGATTCAGATGCTCCGTCCATCACCACCCCCTTTTGTACCACTTTTGGCCGCCATAAGTGTGGCAGGGTATGCTCAGATGTGAGTCCCTTGCTCACTTTGCCACTGGATTCAAGCAAGCCGGGCTGAAGACGGCTGGAATGCCAGAAACTGGTCCTCGGAAGCTTGTTTCCAGTCCAGGGAAGACCTGGCTTGGCAGTTCGGGCTGGACTGTTCCCATGAGGCACAGGGTCAGACTGATTTGCATATAGCCATGTCTGAACTGGGGTGGCAGAGTGGGCTAGAGAACGGTGATGGATTAAACCCAGATCTTTTGACTGGGTGTGAGTGTTTGATTGATTCAGATGCTCCGTCCATCACCACCCCCTTTTGTACCGCTTTTGGCTGCCATAAGTGTGGCAGGGTATGCTCAGACGTGAGTCCCTTGCTCACTTTGCCACTGGATTCAAGCAAGCCGGGCTGAAGACGGCTGGAATGCCAGAAACCGGTCCTAGGAAGCTTGTTTCCGGTCCAGGGAAGACTTGGCTTGGCAGTTCGGGCTGGACTGTTCCCATGAGGCACAGCTTCAGACTGATTTGCATATAGCCATGTCTGAACTGGGGTGGCAGAGTGGGCTACAGAACGGTGATGGATTAAACCCAGATCTTTTGACTGGGTGTGAGTGTTTGATTGATTCAGATGCTCCGTCCTTCACCACCCCCTTTTGTACCGCTTTTGTCCGCCATAAGTGTGGCAGGGTATGCTCAGGCGTGAGTCCCTTGCTCACTTTGCCACTGGATTCAAGCAAGCCGGGCTGAAGACGGCTGTAATGCCAGAAACCGGTCCTCGGAAGCTTGTTTCCGGTCCAGGGAAGACTTGGCTTGGCAGTTCGGGCTGGACTGTTCCCATGAGGCACAGGGTCAGACTGATTTGCATATAGCCATGTCTGAACTGGGGTGGCAGAGTGGGCTAAAGAACGGTGATGGATTAAACCTAGATCTTTTGACTGGGTGTGAGTGTTTGATTGATTCAGATGCTCCGTCCGTCACCACCCCCTTTTGTACCACTTTTGGCCGCCATAAGTGTGGCAGGGTATGCTCAGACGTGAGTCCCTTGCTCACTTTGCCACTGGATTCAAGCAAGCCGGGCTGAAGACGGCTGGAATGCCAGAAACTGGTCCTCGGAAGCTTGTTTCCGGTCCAGGGAAGACCTGGCTTGGCAGTTTGGGCTGGACTGTTCCCATGAGGCACAGGGTCAGACTGATTTGCATATAGCCATGTCTGAACTGGGGTGGCAGAGTGGGCTATAGAACGGTGATGGATTAAACCCAGATCTTTTGACTGGGTGTGAGTGTTTGATTGATTCAGATGCTCCGTCCATCACCACCCCCTTTTGTACCGCTTTTGGCCGCCATAAGTGTGGCAGGGTATGCTTAGACGTGAGTCCCTTGCTCAGTTTGCCACTGGATTCAAGCAAGCCGGGCTGAAGACAGCTGGAATGCCAGAAACCGGTCCTCGGAAGCTTGTTTCCGGTCCAGGGAAGACTTGCCTTGGCAGCTCGGGCTGGACTGTTCCCATGAGGCACAGGGTCAGACTGATTTGCATATAGCCATGTCTGAACTGGGGTGGCAGAGTGGGCTAAAGAACGGGGATGGATTAAACCCAGATCTTTTGACTGGGTGTGAGTGTTTGATTGATTCAGATGCTCCGTCCATCACCACCCCCTTTTGTACCGCTTTTGGCCACCATAAGTGTGGCAGGGTATGCTCAGACGTGAGTCCCTTGCTCACTTTGCCACTGGATTCAAGCAAGCCGGGCTGAAGATGGCTGGAATGCCAGAAACTGGTCCTCGGAAGCTTGTTTCCGGTCCAGGGAAGACTTGGCTTGGCAGTTTGGGCTGGACTGTTCCCATGAGGCACAGGGTCAGACTGATTTGCATATAGCCATGTCTGAACTGGGGTGGCAGAGTGGGCTAAAGAACAGTGATAGATTAAACCCAGATCTTTTGACTGGGTGTGAGTGTTTGATTGATTCAGATGCTCCGTCCATCACCACCCCCTTTTGTACCGCTTTTGGCCGCCATAAGTGTGGCAGGGTATGCTCAGACGTGAGTCCCTTGCTCACTTTGCCACTGGATTCAAGCAAGTCGGGCTGAAGATGGCGGGAATGCCAGAAACCGGTCCTCGGAAGCTTGTTTCCGGTCCAGGGAAGACTATGCTTGGCAGTTCGGGCTGGACTTTTCCCATGAGGCACAGGGTCAGACCTATTTGCATATACCCATGTCTGAACTGGGGTGGCAGAGTGGGCTAAAGAACGGTGATGGATTAAACCCAGATCTTTTGACTGGGTGTGAGTGTTTGATTAATTCAGATGCTCCGTCCATCACCACCCCCTTTTGTACCGCTTTTGGCCGCCATAAGTGTGGCAGGGTATGCTCAGACGTGAGTTCCTTGCTCACTTTGCCACTGGATTCAAGCAAGCCGGGCTGAAGACGGCTGGAATGCCAGAAACCGGTCCTCGGAAGCTTGTTTCCCGTCCAGGGAAGACTTGGCTTGGCAGTTCGGGCTGGACTGTTCCCATGAGGCACAGGGTCAGACTGATTTGCATATAGCCATGTCTGAACTGTGGTGGCAGAGTGGGCTAAAGAACGGTGATGGATTAAACCCAGATCTTTTGACTGGGTGTGAGTGTTTGATTGATTCAGATGCTCCGTCCATCACCACCCCCTTTTGTACGGCTTTTGGCTGCCATAAGTGTGGCAGGGTATGCTCAGACGTGAGTCCCTTGCTCACTTTGCCACTGGATTCAAGCAAGCCGGGCTGAAAACGGCTGGAATGCCAGAAACCAGTCCTCGGAAGCTTGTTTCCGGTCCAGGGAAGACTTGGCTTGGCAGTTCGGGCTGGACTGTTCCCATGAGGCACAGCGTCAGACTGATTTGCATATAGCCATGTCTGAACTGGGGTGGCAGAGTGGGCTAAAGAACGGTGATGGATTAAACCCAGATCTTTTGACTGGGTGTGAGTGTTTGATTGATTCAGATGCTCCGTCCATCACCACCCCCTTTTGTTCCGCTTTTGGCCGCCATAAGTGTGGCAGGGTATGCTCAGACGTGAGTCCCTTGCTCACTTTGCCACTGGATTCAAGCAAGCCGGGCTGAAGACGGCTGTAATGCCAGAAACCAGTCCTCGGAAGCTTGTTTCCGGTCCAGGGAAGACTTGGCTTGGCAGTTCGGGCTGGACTGTTTTCCCATGAGGCACAGGGTCAGACTGATTTGCATATAGCCATGTCTGAACTGGGGTGGCAGAGTGGGCTAAAGAACGGTGATGGATTAAACCTAGATCTTTTGACTGGGTGTGAGTGTTTGATTGATTCAGATGCTCCGTCCATCACCACCCCCTTTTGTACCACTTTTGGCCGCCATAAGTGTGGCAGGGTATGCTCAGACGTGAGTCCCTTGCTCACTTTGCCACTGGATTCAAGCAAGCCGGGCTGAAGACGGCTGGAATGCCAGAAACCGGTCCTCGGAAGCTTGTTTCCGGTCCAGGGAAGACTTGGCTTGGCAGTTCGGGCTGGACTGTTCCCATGAGGCACAGCGTCAGACTGATTTGCATATAGCCATGTCTGAACTGGGGTGGCAGAGTGGGCTACAGAACGGTGATGGATTAAACCCAGATCTTTTGACTGGGTGTGAGTGTTTGATTGATTCAGATGCTCCGTCCATCACCACCCCCTTTTGTACCGCTTTTGTCTGCCATAAGTGTGGCAGGGTATGCTCAGGCGTGAGTCCCTTGCTCACTTTGCCACTGGATTCAAGCAAGCCGGGCTGAAGGCGGCTGTAATGCCAGAAACCGGTCCTCGGAAGCTTGTTTCCGGTCCAGGGAAGACTTGGCTTGGCAGTTCGGGCTGGACTGGTCCCATGAGGCACAGGGTCAGACTGATTTGCATATAGCCATGTCTGAACTGGGGTGGCAGAGTGGGCTAAAGAACGGTGATGGAATAAACCTAGATCTTTTGACTGGGTGTGAGTGTTTGATTGATTCAGATGCTCCGTCCATCACCACCCCCTTTTGTACCACTTTTGGCCGCCATAAGTGTGGCAGGGTATGCTCAGACGTGAGTCCCTTGCTCACTTTGCCACTGGATTCAAGCAAGCCGGGCTGAAGACGGCTGGAATGCCAGAAACTGGTCCTCGGAAGCTTGTTTCCGGTCCAGGGAAGACCTGGCTTGGCAGTTCGGGCTGGACTGTTCCCATGAGGCACAGGGTCAGACTGCTTTGCATATAGCCATGTCTGAACTGGGGTGGCAGAGTGGGCTATAGAACGGTGATGGATTAAACCCAGATCTTTTGACTGGGTGTGAGTGTTTGATTGATTCAGATGCTCCGTCCATCACCACCCCCTTTTGTACCGCTTTTGGCTGCCATAAGTGTGGCAGGGTATGCTCAGACGTGAGTCCCTTGCTCACTTTGCCACTGGATTCAAGCAAGCCGGGCTGAAGACGGCTGGAATGCCAGAAACCGGTCCTCGGAAGCTTGTTTCCGGTCCAGGGAAGACTTGGCTTGGCAGTTCGGGCTGGACTGTTCCCATGAGGCACAGCGTCAGACTGATTTGCATATAGCCATGTCTAAACTGGGGTGGCAGAGTGGGCTAAAGAACGGTGATGGATTAAACCCAGATCTTTTGACTGGGTGTGATTGATTCAGATGCTCCGTCCATCACCACCCCCTTTTGTTCCGCTTTTGGCCGCCATAAGTGTGGCAGGGTATGCTCAGACGTGAGTCCCTTGCTCACTTTGCCACTGGATTCAAGCAAGCCGGGCTGAAGACAGGTGGAATGCCAGAAACTGGTCCTCGGAAGCTTGTTTCCGGTCCAGGGATGACTTGGCTTAGCAGTTCGGGCTGGAATGTTCCCATGAGGCACAGGGTCAGACTGATTTGCATATAGCCATGTCTGAACTGGGGTGGCAGAGTGGGCTAAAGAACGGTGATGGATTAAACCCAGATCTTTTGACTGGGTGTGACTGTTTGATTGATTCAGATGCTCCGTCCATCACCACCCCCTTTTGTACTGCTTTTGGCCGCCATAAGTGTGGCAGGGTATGCTCAGACGTGAGTCCCTTGCTCACTTTGCCACTGGATTCAAGCAAGCCGGGCTGAAGACGGCTGGAATGCGAGAAACCGGTCCTCGGAAGCTTGTTTCCGGTCCAGGGACGACTTGGCTTGGCAGTTCGGGCTGGACTGTTCCCATGAGGCACAGGGTCAGACTGATTTGCATATAGCCATGTCTGAACTGGGGTGGTAGAGCGGGCTAAAGAACGGTGATGGATTAAACCCAGATCTTTTGACTTGGTGTGAGTGTTTGATTGATTCAGATGCTCCGTCCATCTACACCCCCTTTTGTACCGCTTTTGGCCGCCATAAGTGTGGCAGGGTATGCTCAGACGTAAGTTCCTTGCTCACTTTGCCACTGGATTCAAGCAAGCCGGGCTGAAGACGGCTGGAATGCCAGAAACCGGTCCTCGGAAGCTTGTTTCCGGTCCAGGGAAGACTTGGCTTGGCAGTTCGGGCTGGACTGTTCCCATGAGGCACAGGGTCAGACTGATTTGCATATAGCCATGTCTGAACTGGGGTGGCAGAGTGGGCTAAAGAACGGTGATGGATTAAACCCAGATCTTTTGACTTGGTGTGAGTGTTTGATTGATTCAGATGCTCCGTCCATCACCACCCCCTTTTGTACCGCTTTTGACCGCCATAAGTGTGGCAGGGTATGCTCAGGCGTGAGTCCCTTGCTCACTTTGCCACTGGTTTCAAGCAAGCCGGGCTGAAGACGGCTGGAATTCCTGAAACCGGTCCTCGGAAGCTTGTTTCCAGTCCAGGGAAGGCTTGGCTTGGCAGTTCGGGCTGGACTGTTCCCATGAGGCACAGGGTCAGACTGATTTGCATATAGCCATGTCTGAACTGGGGTGGCAGAGTGGGCTAAAGAACAGTGATGGATTAAACCCAGATCTTTTGACTGGGTGTGAGTGTTTTATTGCTTCAGATGCTCCGTCCATCACCACCCCCTTTTGTACCGCTTTTGGCCGCCATAAGTATGGCAGGGTATGCTCAGACGTGAGTCCCTTGCTTACTTTGCCACTGGATTCAAGCAAGCCGGGCTGAAGACGGCTGGAATGCCAGAAACCGGTCCTCGGAAGTTCGTTTCCGGTCCAGGAAAGACCTGGCTTGGCAGTTCGGGCTGGACTGTTCCCATGAGGCACAGGGTCAGACTGATTTGCATATAGCCATGTCTGAACTGGGGTGGCAGAGTGGGCTAAAGAACGGTGATGGATTAAACCCAGATCTTTTGACTGGGTGTGAGTGTTTGATTGATTCAGATGCTCCGTCCATCACCACCCCCTTTTGTACCGCTTTTGGCTGCCATAAGTGTGGCAGGGTATGCTCAGATGTGAGTCCCTTGCTCAATTTGCCACTGGATTCAAGCAAGCCGGGCTGAAGACGGCTGGAATGCCAGAAACCGGTCCTCGGAGGCTTGTTTCCGGTCCAGGGAAGACCTGGCTTGGCAGTTCGGGCTGGACTGTTCCCATGAGGCACCGGGTCAGACTGATTTGCATATAGCCATGTCTGAACTGGGGTGGCAGAGTGGGCTAAAGAACGGTGATGGATTAAACCCAGATCTTTTGACTGGGTGTGAGTGTTTGATTGATTCAGATGCTCCGTCCATCACCACCCCCTTTTGTACCGCTTTTGGCCGCCATAAGTGTGGCAGGGTATGCTCAGACGTGAGTCCCTTGCTCAGTTTGCCACTGGATTCAAGCAAGCCGGGCTGAAGACAGCTGGAATGCCAGAAACCGGTCCTCGGAAGCTTGTTTCCGGACCAGGGAAGACTTGCCTTGGCAGCTCGGGCTGGACTGTTCCCATGAGGCACATGGTCAGACTGATTTGCATATAGCCATGTCTGAACTGGGGTGGCAGAGTGGGCTAAAGAACGGGGATGGATTAAACCCAGATCTTTTGACTGGGTGTGAGTGTTTGATTGATTCAGATGCTCCGTCCATCACCACCCCCTTTTGTACCGCTTTTGGCCACCATAAGTGTGGCAGGGTATGCTCAGACGTGAGTCCCTTGCTCACTTTGCCACTGGATTCAAGCAAGCCGGGCTGAAGACGGCTGGAATGCCAGAAACTGGTCCTCGGAAGCTTGTTTCCGGTCCAGGGAAGACTTGGCTTGGCAGTTTGGGCTGGACTGTTCCCATGAGGCACAGGGTCAAACTGATTTGCATATATCCATGTCTGAACTGGGGTGGCAGAGTGGGCTAAAGAACAGTGATGGATTAAACCCAGATCTTTTGACTGGGTGTGAGTGTTTGATTGATTCAGATGCTCCGTCCATCACCACCCCCTTTTGTACCGCTTTCGGCCGCCATAAGTGTGGCAGGGTATGCTCAGACGTGAGTCCCTTGCTCACTTTGCCACTGGATTCAAGCAAGCCGGGCTGAAGACGGCTGGAATGCCAGAAACCGGTCCTCGGAAGCTTGTTTCCGGTCCAGGGAAGACTATGCTTGGCAGTTCGGGCTGGACTGTTCCCATGAGGCACAGGGTCAGACCTATTTGCATACAGCCATGTGTGAACTGGGGTGGCAGAGTGGGCTAAAGAACGGTGATGGATTAAACCCAGATCTTTTGACTGGGTGTGAGTGTTTGATTAATTCAGATGCTCCGTCCATCACCACCCCCTTTTGTACCGCTTTTGGCCACCATAAGTGTGGCAGGGTAAGCTCAGACGTGAGTTCCTTGCTCACTTTGCCACTGGATTCAAGCAAGCCGGGCTGAAGACGGCTGGAATGCCAGAAACCGGTCCTCGGAAGCTTGTTTCCGGTCCAGGAAAGACTTGGCTTGGCAGTTCGGGCTGGACTGTTCCCATGAGGCACAGGGTCAGACTGATTTGCATATAGCCATGTCTGAACTGGGGTGGCAGAGTGGGCTAAAGAACGGTGATGGATTAAACCCAGATCTTTTGACTGGGTGTGAGTGTTTGATTGATTCAGATGCTCCGTCCATCACCACCCCCTTTTGTTCCGCTTTTGGCCGCCATAAGTGTGGCAGGGTATGCTCAGACGTGAGTCCCTTGCTCACTTTGCCACTGGATTCAAGCAAGCCGGGCTGAAGACGGCTGGAATGCTAGAAACCGGTCCTCAGAAGCTTGTTTCCGGTCCAGGGATGACTTGGCTTGGCAGTTCGGGCTGGAATGTTCCCATGAGGCACAGGGTCAGACTGATTTGCATATAGCCATGTCTGAACTGGGGTGGCAGAGTGGGCTAAAGAACGGTGATGGATTAAACCCAGATCTTTTGACTGGGTGTGAGTGTTTGATTGATTCAGATGCTCCGTCCATCACCACCCCCTTTTGTACCGATTTTGGCCGCCATAAGTGTGGCAGGGTATGCTCAGACGTGAGTTCCTTGCTCACTTTGCCACTGGATTCAAGCAAGCCGGGCTGAAGACGGCTGGAATGCCAGAAACCGGTCCTCGGAAGCTTGTTTCCGGTCCCGGGAAGACTTGGCTTGGCAGTTCGGGCTGGACTGTTCCCATGAGGCACAGGGTCAGACTGATTAGCATATAGCCATGTCTGAACTGGGGTGGCAGAGTGGGCTACAGAACGGTGATGGATTAAACCCAGATCTTTTGACTAGGTGTGAGTGTTTGATTGATTCAGATGCTCCGTCCATCACCACCCCCTTTTGTACCGCTTTTGTCCGCCATAAGTGTGGCAGGGTATGCTCAGACGTGAGTCCCTTGCTCACTTTGCCACTGGATTCAAGCAAGCCGGGCTGAAGACGGCTAAAATGCCAGAAACCAGTCCTCGGAAGCTTGTTTCCGGTCCAGGGAAGACTTGGCTTGGCAGTTCTGGCTGGACTGTTCCCATGAGGCACAGGGTCAGACTGATTTGCATATAGTCATGTCTGAACTGGGGTGGCAGAGTGGGCTAGAGAACGGTGATGGATTAAACCTAGATCTTTCGACTGGGTGTGAGTGTTTGATTGATTCAGATGCTCCGTCCATCACCACCCCCTTTTGTACCACTTTTGGCCGCCATAAGTGTGGCAGGGTATGCTCAGATGTGAGTCCCTTGCTCACTTTGCCACTGGATTCAAGCAAGCCGGGCTGAAGACGGCTGGAATGCCAGAAACTGGTCCTCGGAAGCTTGTTTCCAGTCCAGGGAAGACCTGGCTTGGCAGTTCGGGCTGGACTGTTCCCATGAGGCACAGGGTCAGACTGATTTGCATATAGCCATGTCTGAACTGGGGTGGCAGAGTGGGCTAGAGAACGGTGATGGATTAAACCCAGATCTTTTGACTGGGTGTGAGTGTTTGATTGATTCAGATGCTCCGTCCATCACCACCCCCTTTTGTACCGCTTTTGGCTGCCATAAGTGTGGCAGGGTATGCTCAGACGTGAGTCCCTTGCTCACTTTGCCACTGGATTCAAGCAAGCCGGGCTGAAGACGGCTGGAATGCCAGAAACCGGTCCTAGGAAGCTTGTTTCCGGTCCAGGGAAGACTTGGCTTGGCAGTTCGGGCTGGACTGTTCCCATGAGGCACAGCTTCAGACTGATTTGCATATAGCCATGTCTGAACTGGGGTGGCAGAGTGGGCTACAGAACGGTGATGGATTAAACCCAGATCTTTTGACTGGGTGTGAGTGTTTGATTGATTCAGATGCTCCGTCCTTCACCACCCCCTTTTGTACCGCTTTTGTCCGCCATAAGTGTGGCAGGGTATGCTCAGGCGTGAGTCCCTTGCTCACTTTGCCACTGGATTCAAGCAAGCCGGGCTGAAGACGGCTGTAATGCCAGAAACCGGTCCTCGGAAGCTTGTTTCCGGTCCAGGGAAGACTTGGCTTGGCAGTTCGGGCTGGACTGTTCCCATGAGGCACAGGGTCAGACTGATTTGCATATAGCCATGTCTGAACTGGGGTGGCAGAGTGGGCTAAAGAACGGTGATGGATTAAACCTAGATCTTTTGACTGGGTGTGAGTGTTTGATTGATTCAGATGCTCCGTCCGTCACCACCCCCTTTTGTACCACTTTTGGCCGCCATAAGTGTGGCAGGGTATGCTCAGACGTGAGTCCCTTGCTCACTTTGCCACTGGATTCAAGCAAGCCGGGCTGAAGACGGCTGGAATGCCAGAAACTGGTCCTCGGAAGCTTGTTTCCGGTCCAGGGAAGACCTGGCTTGGCAGTTTGGGCTGGACTGTTCCCATGAGGCACAGGGTCAGACTGATTTGCATATAGCCATGTCTGAACTGGGGTGGCAGAGTGGGCTATAGAACGGTGATGGATTAAACCCAGATCTTTTGACTGGGTGTGAGTGTTTGATTGATTCAGATGCTCCGTCCATCACCACCCCCTTTTGTACCGCTTTTGGCCGCCATAAGTGTGGCAGGGTATGCTTAGACGTGAGTCCCTTGCTCAGTTTGCCACTGGATTCAAGCAAGCCGGGCTGAAGACAGCTGGAATGCCAGAAACCGGTCCTCGGAAGCTTGTTTCCGGTCCAGGGAAGACTTGCCTTGGCAGCTCGGGCTGGACTGTTCCCATGAGGCACAGGGTCAGACTGATTTGCATATAGCCATGTCTGAACTGGGGTGGCAGAGTGGGCTAAAGAACGGGGATGGATTAAACCCAGATCTTTTGACTGGGTGTGAGTGTTTGATTGATTCAGATGCTCCGTCCATCACCACCCCCTTTTGTACCGCTTTTGGCCACCATAAGTGTGGCAGGGTATGCTCAGACGTGAGTCCCTTGCTCACTTTGCCACTGGATTCAAGCAAGCCGGGCTGAAGATGGCTGGAATGCCAGAAACTGGTCCTCGGAAGCTTGTTTCCGGTCCAGGGAAGACTTGGCTTGGCAGTTTGGGCTGGACTGTTCCCATGAGGCACAGGGTCAGACTGATTTGCATATAGCCATGTCTGAACTGGGGTGGCAGAGTGGGCTAAAGAACAGTGATAGATTAAACCCAGATCTTTTGACTGGGTGTGAGTGTTTGATTGATTCAGATGCTCCGTCCATCACCACCCCCTTTTGTACCGCTTTTGGCCGCCATAAGTGTGGCAGGGTATGCTCAGACGTGAGTCCCTTGCTCACTTTGCCACTGGATTCAAGCAAGTCGGGCTGAAGATGGCGGGAATGCCAGAAACCGGTCCTCGGAAGCTTGTTTCCGGTCCAGGGAAGACTATGCTTGGCAGTTCGGGCTGGACTGTTCCCATGAGGCACAGGGTCAGACCTATTTGCATATACCCATGTCTGAACTGGGGTGGCAGAGTGGGCTAAAGAACGGTGATGGATTAAACCCAGATCTTTTGACTGGGTGTGAGTGTTTGATTAATTCAGATGCTCCGTCCATCACCACCCCCTTTTGTACCGCTTTTGGCCGCCATAAGTGTGGCAGGGTATGCTCAGACGTGAGTTCCTTGCTCACTTTGCCACTGGATTCAAGCAAGCCGGGCTGAAGACGGCTGGAATGCCAGAAACCGGTCCTCGGAAGCTTGTTTCCCGTCCAGGGAAGACTTGGCTTGGCAGTTCGGGCTGGACTGTTCCCATGAGGCACAGGGTCAGACTGATTTGCATATAGCCATGTCTGAACTGTGGTGGCAGAGTGGGCTAAAGAACGGTGATGGATTAAACCCAGATCTTTTGACTGGGTGTGAGTGTTTGATTGATTCAGATGCTCCGTCCATCACCACCCCCTTTTGTACGGCTTTTGGCTGCCATAAGTGTGGCAGGGTATGCTCAGACGTGAGTCCCTTGCTCACTTTGCCACTGGATTCAAGCAAGCCGGGCTGAAAACGGCTGGAATGCCAGAAACCAGTCCTCGGAAGCTTGTTTCCGGTCCAGGGAAGACTTGGCTTGGCAGTTCGGGCTGGACTGTTCCCATGAGGCACAGCGTCAGACTGATTTGCATATAGCCATGTCTGAACTGGGGTGGCAGAGTGGGCTAAAGAACGGTGATGGATTAAACCCAGATCTTTTGACTGGGTGTGAGTGTTTGATTGATTCAGATGCTCCGTCCATCACCACCCCCTTTTGTTCTGCTTTTGGCCGCCATAAGTGTGGCAGGGTATGCTCAGACGTGAGTCCCTTGCTCACTTTGCCACTGGATTCAAGCAAGCCGGGCTGAAGACGGCTGTAATGCCAGAAACCAGTCCTCGGAAGCTTGTTTCCGGTCCAGGGAAGACTTGGCTTGGCAGTTCGGGCTGGACTGTTTTCCCATGAGGCACAGGGTCAGACTGATTTGCATATAGCCATGTCTGAACTGGGGTGGCAGAGTGGGCTAAAGAACGGTGATGGATTAAACCTAGATCTTTTGACTGGGTGTGAGTGTTTGATTGATTCAGATGCTCCGTCCATCACCACCCCCTTTTGTACCACTTTTGGCCGCCATAAGTGTGGCAGGGTATGCTCAGACGTGAGTCCCTTGCTCACTTTGCCACTGGATTCAAGCAAGCCGGGCTGAAGACGGCTGGAATGCCAGAAACCGGTCCTCGGAAGCTTGTTTCCGGTCCAGGGAAGACTTGGCTTGGCAGTTCGGGCTGGACTGTTCCCATGAGGCACAGCGTCAGACTGATTTGCATATAGCCATGTCTGAACTGGGGTGGCAGAGTGGGCTACAGAACGGTGATGGATTAAACCCAGATCTTTTGACTGGGTGTGAGTGTTTGATTGATTCAGATGCTCCGTCCATCACCACCCCCTTTTGTACCGCTTTTGTCTGCCATAAGTGTGGCAGGGTATGCTCAGGCGTGAGTCCCTTGCTCACTTTGCCACTGGATTCAAGCAAGCCGGGCTGAAGGCGGCTGTAATGCCAGAAACCGGTCCTCGGAAGCTTGTTTCCGGTCCAGGGAAGACTTGGCTTGGCAGTTCGGGCTGGACTGGTCCCATGAGGCACAGGGTCAGACTGATTTGCATATAGCCATGTCTGAACTGGGGTGGCAGAGTGGGCTAAAGAACGGTGATGGAATAAACCTAGATCTTTTGACTGGGTGTGAGTGTTTGATTGATTCAGATGCTCCGTCCATCACCACCCCCTTTTTTACCACTTTTGGCCGCCATAAGTGTGGCAGGGTATGCTCAGACGTGAGTCCCTTGCTCACTTTGCCACTGGATTCAAGCAAGCCGGGCTGAAGACGGCTGGAATGCCAGAAACTGGTCCTCGGAAGCTTGTTTCCGGTCCAGGGAAGACCTGGCTTGGCAGTTCGGGCTGGACTGTTCCCATGAGGCACAGGGTCAGACTGCTTTGCATATAGCCATGTCTGAACTGGGGTGGCAGAGTGGGCTATAGAACGGTGATGGATTAAACCCAGATCTTTTGACTGGGTGTGAGTGTTTGATTGATTCAGATGCTCCGTCCATCACCACCCCCTTTTGTACCGCTTTTGGCTGCCATAAGTGTGGCAGGGTATGCTCAGACGTGAGTCCCTTGCTCACTTTGCCACTGGATTCAAGCAAGCCGGGCTGAAGACGGCTGGAATGCCAGAAACCGGTCCTCGGAAGCTTGTTTCCGGTCCAGGGAAGACTTGGCTTGGCAGTTCGGGCTGGACTGTTCCCATGAGGCACAGCGTCAGACTGATTTGCATATAGCCATGTCTAAACTGGGGTGGCAGAGTGGGCTAAAGAACGGTGATGGATTAAACCCAGATCTTTTGACTGGGTGTGATTGATTCAGATGCTCCGTCCATCACCACCCCCTTTTGTTCCGCTTTTGGCCGCCATAAGTGTGGCAGGGTATGCTCAGACGTGAGTCCCTTGCTCACTTTGCCACTGGATTCAAGCAAGCCGGGCTGAAGACAGGTGGAATGCCAGAAACTGGTCCTCGGAAGCTTGTTTCCGGTCCAGGGATGACTTGGCTTAGCAGTTCGGGCTGGAATGTTCCCATGAGGCACAGGGTCAGACTGATTTGCATATAGCCATGTCTGAACTGGGGTGGCAGAGTGGGCTAAAGAACGGTGATGGATTAAACCCAGATCTTTTGACTGGGTGTGAGTGTTTGATTGATTCAGATGCTCCGTCCATCACCACCCCCTTTTGTACTGCTTTTGGCCGCCATAAGTGTGGCAGGGTATGCTCAGACGTGAGTCCCTTGCTCACTTTGCCACTGGATTCAAGCAAGCCGGGCTGAAGACGGCTGGAATGCGAGAAACCGGTCCTCGGAAGCTTGTTTCCGGTCCAGGGACGACTTGGCTTGGCAGTTCGGGCTGGACTGTTCCCATGAGGCACAGGGTCAGACTGATTTGCATATAGCCATGTCTGAACTGGGGTGGTAGAGCGGGCTAAAGAACGGTGATGGATTAAACCCAGATCTTTTGACTTGGTGTGAGTGTTTGATTGATTCAGATGCTCCGTCCATCTACACCCCCTTTTGTACCGCTTTTGGCCGCCATAAGTGTGGCAGGGTATGCTCAGACGTAAGTTCCTTGCTCACTTTGCCACTGGATTCAAGCAAGCCGGGCTGAAGACGGCTGGAATGCCAGAAACCGGTCCTCGGAAGCTTGTTTCCGGTCCAGGGAAGACTTGGCTTGGCAGTTCGGGCTGGACTGTTCCCATGAGGCACAGGGTCAGACTGATTTGCATATAGCCATGTCTGAACTGGGGTGGCAGAGTGGGCTAAAGAACGGTGATGGATTAAACCCAGATCTTTTGACTTGGTGTGAGTGTTTGATTGATTCAGATGCTCCGTCCATCACCACCCCCTTTTGTACCGCTTTTGACCGCCATAAGTGTGGCAGGGTATGCTCAGGCGTGAGTCCCTTGCTCACTTTGCCACTGGTTTCAAGCAAGCCGGGCTGAAGACGGCTGGAATTCCTGAAACCGGTCCTCGGAAGCTTGTTTCCAGTCCAGGGAAGGCTTGGCTTGGCAGTTCGGGCTGGACTGTTCCCATGAGGCACAGGGTCAGACTGATTTGCATATAGCCATGTCTGAACTGGGGTGGCAGAGTGGGCTAAAGAACAGTGATGGATTAAACCCAGATCTTTTGACTGGGTGTGAGTGTTTGATTGATTCAGATGCTCCGTCCATCACCACCCCCTTTTGTACCGCTTTTGGCCGCCATAAGTATGGCAGGGTATGCTCAGACGTGAGTCCCTTGCTTACTTTGCCACTGGATTCAAGCAAGCCGGGCTGAAGACGGCTGGAATGCCAGAAACCGGTCCTCGGAAGTTCGTTTCCGGTCCAGGAAAGACCTGGCTTGGCAGTTCGGGCTGGACTGTTCCCATGAGGCACAGGGTCAGACTGATTTGCATATAGCCATGTCTGAACTGGGGTGGCAGAGTGGGCTAAAGAACGGTGATGGATTAAACCCAGATCTTTTGACTGGGTGTGAGTGTTTGATTGATTCAGATGCTCCGTCCATCACCACCCCCTTTTGTACCGCTTTTGGCTGCCATAAGTGTGGCAGGGTATGCTCAGATGTGAGTCCCTTGCTCAATTTGCCACTGGATTCAAGCAAGCCGGGCTGAAGACGGCTGGAATGCCAGAAACCGGTCCTCGGAGGCTTGTTTCCGGTCCAGGGAAGACCTGGCTTGGCAGTTCGGGCTGGACTGTTCCCATGAGGCACCGGGTCAGACTGATTTGCATATAGCCATGTCTGAACTGGGGTGGCAGAGTGGGCTAAAGAACGGTGATGGATTAAACCCAGATCTTTTGACTGGGTGTGAGTGTTTGATTGATTCAGATGCTCCGTCCATCACCACCCCCTTTTGTACCGCTTTTGGCCGCCATAAGTGTGGCAGGGTATGCTCAGACGTGAGTCCCTTGCTCAGTTTGCCACTGGATTCAAGCAAGCCGGGCTGAAGACAGCTGGAATGCCAGAAACCGGTCCTCGGAAGCTTGTTTCCGGACCAGGGAAGACTTGCCTTGGCAGCTCGGGCTGGACTGTTCCCATGAGGCACATGGTCAGACTGATTTGCATATAGCCATGTCTGAACTGGGGTGGCAGAGTGGGCTAAAGAACGGGGATGGATTAAACCCAGATCTTTTGACTGGGTGTGAGTGTTTGATTGATTCAGATGCTCCGTCCATCACCACCCCCTTTTGTACCGCTTTTGGCCACCATAAGTGTGGCAGGGTATGCTCAGACGTGAGTCCCTTGCTCACTTTGCCACTGGATTCAAGCAAGCCGGGCTGAAGACGGCTGGAATGCCAGAAACTGGTCCTCGGAAGCTTGTTTCCGGTCCAGGGAAGACTTGGCTTGGCAGTTTGGGCTGGACTGTTCCCATGAGGCACAGGGTCAGACTGATTTGCATATATCCATGTCTGAACTGGGGTGGCAGAGTGGGCTAAAGAACAGTGATGGATTAAACCCAGATCTTTTGACTGGGTGTGAGTGTTTGATTGATTCAGATGCTCCGTCCATCACCACCCCCTTTTGTACCGCTTTCGGCCGCCATAAGTGTGGCAGGGTATGCTCAGACGTGAGTCCCTTGCTCACTTTGCCACTGGATTCAAGCAAGCCGGGCTGAAGACGGCTGGAATGCCAGAAACCGGTCCTCGGAAGCTTGTTTCCGGTCCAGGGAAGACTATGCTTGGCAGTTCGGGCTGGACTGTTCCCATGAGGCACAGGGTCAGACCTATTTGCATATAGCCATGTCTGAACTGGGGTGGCAGAGTGGGCTAAAGAACGGTGATGGATTAAACCCAGATCTTTTGACTGGGTGTGAGTGTTTGATTAATTCAGATGCTCCGTCCATCACCACCCCCTTTTGTACCGCTTTTGGCCGCCATAAGTGTGGCAGGGTATGCTCAGACGTGAGTTCCTTGCTCACTTTGCCACTGGATTCAAGCAAGCTGGGCTGAAGACGGCTGGAATGCCAGAAACCGGTCCTCGGAAGCTTGTTTCCCATCCAGGGAAGACTTGGCTTGGCAGTTCGGGCTGGACTGTTCCCATGAGGCACAGGGTCAGACTGATTTGCATATAGACATGTCTGAACTGGGGTGGCAGAGTGGGCTAAAGAACGGTGATGGATTAAACCCAGATCTTTTGACTGGGTGTGAGTGTTTGATTGATTCAGATGCTCCGTCCATCACCACCCCCTTTTGTACTGCTTTTGGCTGCCATAAGTGTGGCAGGGTATGCTCAGACGTGAGTCCCTTGCTCACTTTGCCACTGGATTCAAGCAAGCCGGGCTGAAGACGGCTGGAATGCCAGAAACCGGTCCTCGGAAGCTTGTTTCCGGTCCAGGGAAGACTTGGCTTGGCAGTTCGGGCTGGACTGTTCCCATGAGGCACAGCGTCAGACTGATTTGCATATAGCCATGTCTGAACTGGGGTGGCAGAGTGGGCTAAAGAACAGTGATGGATTAAACCCAGATCTTTTGACTGGGTGTGAGTGTTTGATTGATTCAGATGCTCCGTCCATCACCACCCCCTTTTGTTCCGCTTTTGGCCGCCATAAGTGTGGCAGGGTATGCTCAGACGTGAGTCCCTTGCTCACTTTGCCACTGGATTCAAGCAAGCCGGGCTGAAGACGGCTGGAATGCTAGAAACCGGTCCTCGGAAGCTTGTTTCCGGTCCAGGGAAGACTTGGCTTGGCAGTTCGGGCTGGACTGTTCCCATGAGGCACAGGGTCAGACTGATTTGCATATAGCCATGTCTGAACTGGGGTGGCAGAGTGGGCTAAAGAACGGTGATGGATTAAACCCAGATCTTTTGACTTGGTGTGAGTGTTTGATTGATTCAGATGCTCCGTCCATCACCACCCCCTTTTGTACCGCTTTTGACCGCCATAAGTGTGGCAGGGTATGCTCAGGCGTGAGTCCCTTGCTCACTTTGCCACTGGTTTCAAGCAAGCCGGGCTGAAGACGGCTGGAATTCCTGAAACCGGTCCTCAGAAGCTTGTTTCCAGTCCAGGGAAGGCTTGGCTTGGCAGTTCGGGCTGGACTGTTCCCATGAGGCACAGGGTCAGACTGATTTGCATATAGCCATGTCTGAACTGGGGTGGCAGAGTGGGCTAAAGAACAGTGATGGATTAAACCCAGATCTTTTGACTGGGTGTGAGTGTTTGATTGATTCAGATGCTCCGTCCATCACCACCCCCTTTTGTACCGCTTTTGGCCGCCATAAGTATGGCAGGGTATGCTCAGACGTGAGTCCCTTGCTCACTTTGCCACTGGATTCAAGCAAGCCGGGCTGAAGACGGCTGGAATGCCAGAAACCGGTCCTCGGAAGTTCGTTTCCGGTCCAGGGAAGACCTGGCTTGGCAGTTCGGGCTGGACTGTTCCCATGAGGCACAGGGTCAGACTGATTTGCATATAGCCATGTCTGAACTGGGGTGGCAGAGTGGGCTAAAGAACGGTGATGGATTAAACCCAGATCTTTTGACTGGGTGTGAGTGTTTGATTGATTCAGATGCTCCGTCCATCACCACCCCCTTTTGTACCGCTTTTGGCTGCCATAAGTGTGGCAGGGTATGCTCAGATGTGAGTCCCTTGCTCAATTTGCCACTGGATTTAAGCAAGCCGGGCTGAAGACGGCTGGAATGCAAGAAACCGGTCCTCGGAGGCTTGTTTCCGGTCCAGGGAAGACCTGGCTTGGCAGTTTGGGCTGGACTGTTCCCATGAGGCACAGGGTCAGACTGATTTGCATATAGCCATGTCTGAACTGGGGTGGCAGAGTGGGCTAAAGAACGGTGATGGATTAAACCCAGATCTTTTGACTGGGTGTGAGTGTTTGATTGATTCAGATGCTCCGTCCATCACCACCCCCTTTTGTACCGCTTTTGGCCGCCATAAGTGTGGCAGGGTATGCTCAGACGTGAGTCCCTTGCTCAGTTTGCCACTGGATTCAAGCAAGCCGGGCTGAAGACAGCTGGAATGCCAGAAACCGGTCCTCGGAAGCTTGTTTCCGGACCAGGGAAGACTTGCCTTGGCAGCTCGGGCTGGACTGTTCCCATGAGGCACAGGGTCAGACTGATTTGCATATAGCCATGTCTGAACTGGGGTGGCAGAGTGGGCTAAAGAACGGGGATGGATTAAACCCAGATCTTTTGACTGGGTGTGAGTGTTTGATTGATTCAGATGCTCCGTCCATCACCACCCCCTTTTGTACCGCTTTTGGCCACCATAAGTGTGGCAGGGTATGCTCAGACGTGAGTCCCTTGCTCACTTTGCCACTGGATTCAAGCAAGCCGGGCTGAAGACGGCTGGAATGCCAGAAACTGGTCCTCGGAAGCTTGTTTCCGGTCCAGGGAAGACTTGGCTTGGCAGTTTGGGCTGGACTGTTCCCATGAGGCACAGGGTCAGACTGATTTGCATATATCCATGTCTGAACTGGGGTGGCAGAGTGGGCTAAAGAACAGTGATGGATTAAACCCAGATCTTTTGACTGGGTGTGAGTGTTTGATTGATTCAGATGCTCCGTCCATCACCACCCCCTTTTGTACCGCTTTCGGCCGCCATAAGTGTGGCAGGGTATGCTCAGACGTGAGTCCCTTGCTCACTTTGCCACTGGATTCAAGCAAGCCGGGCTGAAGACGGCTGGAATGCCAGAAACCGGTCCTCGGAAGCTTGTTTCCGGTCCAGGGAAGACTATGCTTGGCAGTTCGGGCTGGACTGTTCCCATGAGGCACAGGGTCAGACCTATTTGCATATAGCCATGTCTGAACTGGGGTGGCAGAGTGGGCTAAAGAACGGTGATGGATTAAACCCAGATCTTTTGACTGGGTGTGAGTGTTTGATTAATTCAGATGCTCCGTCCATCACCACCCCCTTTTGTACCGCTTTTGGCCGCCATAAGTGTGGCAGGGTATGCTCAGACGTGAGTTCCTTGCTCACTTTGCCACTGGATTCAAGCAAGCTGGGCTGAAGACGGCTGGAATGCCAGAAACCGGTCCTCGGAAGCTTGTTTCCCGTCCAGGGAAGACTTGGCTTGGCAGTTCGGGCTGGACTGTTCCCATGAGGCACAGGGTCAGACTGATTTGCATATAGCCATGTCTGAACTGGGGTGGCAGAGTGGGCTAAAGAACAGTGATGGATTAAACCCAGATCTTTTGACTGGGTGTGAGTGTTTGATTGATTCAGATGCTCCGTCCATCACCACCCCCTTTTGTACCGCTTTTGGCTGCCATAAGTGTGGCAGGGTATGCTCAGACGTGAGTCCCTTGCTCACTTTGCCACTGGATTCAAGCAAGCCGGGCTGAAGACGGCTGGAATGCCAGAAACCGGTCCTCGGAAGCTTGTTTCCGGTCCAGGGAAGACTTGGCTTGGCAGTTCGGGCTGGACTGTTCCCATGAGGCACAGCGTCAGACTGATTTGCATATAGCCATGTCTGAACTGGGGTGGCAGAGTGGGCTAAAGAACAGTGATGGATTAAACCCAGATCTTTTGACTGGGTGTGAGTGTTTGATTGATTCAGATGCTCCGTCCATCACCACCCCCTTTTGTTCCGCTTTTGGCCGCCATAAGTGTGGCAGGGTATGCTCAGACGTGAGTCCCTTGCTCACTTTGCCACTGGATTCAAGCAAGCCGGGCTGAAGACGGCTGGAATGCTAGAAACCGGTCCTCGGAAGCTTGTTTCCGGTCCAGGGATGACTTGGCTTGGCAGTTCGGGCTGGAATGTTCCCATGAGGCACAGGGTCAGACTGATTTGCATATAGCCATGTCTGAACTGGGGTGGCAGAGTGGGCTAAAGAACGGTGATGGATTAAACCCAGATCTTTTGACTGGGTGTGAGTGTTTGATTGATTCAGATGCTCCGTCCATCACCACCCCCTTTTGTACCGCTTTTGGCCGCCATAAGTGTGGCAGGGTATGCTCAGACGTGAGTTCCTTGCTCACTTTGCCACTGGATTCAAGCAAGCCGGGCAGAAGACGGCTGGAATGCCAGAAACCGGTCCTCGGAAGCTTATTTCCGGTCCAGGGAAGACTTGGCTTGGCAGTTCGGGCTGGACTGTTCCCATGAGGCACAGGGTCAGACTGATTTGCATATAGCCATGTCTGAACTGGGGTGGCAGAGTGGGCTACAGAACGGTGATGGATTAAACCCAGATCTTTTGACTGGGTGTGAGTGTTTGATTGATTCAGATGCTCCGTCCATCACCACCCCCTTTTGTACCGCTTTTGTCCGCCATAAGTGTGGCAGGGTATGCTCAGACGTGAGTCCCTTGCTCACTTTGCCACTGGATTCAAGCAAGCCGGGCTGAAGACGGCTGTAATGCCAGAAACCGGTCCTCGGAAGCTTGTTTCCGGTCCAGGGAAGACTTGGCTTATCAGTTCTGGCTGGACTGTTCCCATGAGGCACAGGGTCAGACTGATTTGCATATAGTCATGTCTGAACTGGGGTGGCAGAGTGGGCTAAAGAACGGTGATGGATTAAACCTAGATCTTTCGACTGGGTGTGAGTGTTTGATTGATTCAGATGCTCCGTCCATCACCACCCCCTTTTGTACCACTTTTGGCCGCCATAAGTGTGGCAGGGTATGCTCAGACGTGAGTCCCTTGCTCACTTTGCCACTGGATTCAAGCAAGTCGGGCTGAAGACGGCTGGAATGCCAGAAACTGGTCCTCGGAAGCTTGTTTCCGGTCCAGGGAAGACCTGGCTTGGCAGTTCGGGCTGGACTGTTCCCATGAGGCACAGGGTCAGACTGATTTGCATATAGCCATGTCTGAACTGGGGTGGCAGAGTGGGCTATAGAACGGTGATGGATTAAACCCAGATCTTTTGACTGGGTGTGAGTGTTTGATTGATTCAGATGCTCCGTCCATCACCACCCCCTTTTGTACCGCTTTTGGCTGCCATAAGTGTGGCAGGGTATGCTCAGACGTGAGTCCCTTGCTCACTTTGCCACTGGATTCAAGCAAGCCGGGCTGAAGACGGCTGGAATGCCAGAAACCGGTCCTCGGAAGCTTGTTTCCGGTCCAGGGAAGACTTGGCTTGGCAGTTCGGGCTGGACTGTTCCCATGAGGCACAGCTTCAGACTGATTTGCATATAGCTATGTCTGAACTGGGGTGGCAGAGTGGGCTACAGAACGGTGATGGATTAAACCCAGATCTTTTGACTGGGTGTGAGTGTTTGATTGATTCAGATGCTCCGTCCATCACCACCCCCCTTTGTACCGCTTTTGTCCGCCATAAGTGTGGCAGGGTATGCTCAGGCGTGAGTCCCTTGCTCACTTTGCCACTGGATTCAAGCAAGCCGGGCTGAAGACGGCTGTAATGCCAGAAACTGGTCCTCGGAAGCTTGTTTCCGGTCCAGGGAAGACTTGGCTTGGCAGTTTGGGCTGGACTGTTCCCATGAGGCACAGGGTCAGACTGATTTGCATATATCCATGTCTGAACTGGGGTGGCAGAGTGGGCTAAAGAACAGTGATGGATTAAACCCAGATCTTTTGACTGGGTGTGAGTGTTTGATTGATTCAGATGCTCCGTCCATCACCACCCCCTTTTGTACCGCTTTCGGCCGCCATAAGTGTGGCAGGGTATGCTCAGACGTGAGTCCCTTGCTCACTTTGCCACTGGATTCAAGCAAGCCGGGCTGAAGACGGCTGGAATGCCAGAAACCGGTCCTCGGAAGCTTGTTTCCGGTCCAGGGAAGACTATGCTTGGCAGTTCGGGCTGGACTGTTCCCATGAGGCACAGGGTCAGACCTATTTGCATATAGCCATGTCTGAACTGGGGTGGCAGAGTGGGCTAAAGAACGGTGATGGATTAAACCCAGATCTTTTGACTGGGTGTGAGTGTTTGATTAATTCAGATGCTCCGTCCATCACCACCCCCTTTTGTACCGCTTTTGGCCGCCATAAGTGTGGCAGGGTATGCTCAGACGTGAGTTCCTTGCTCACTTTGCCACTGGATTCAAGCAAGCTGGGCTGAAGACGGCTGGAATGCCAGAAACCGGTCCTCGGAAGCTTGTTTCCCGTCCAGGGAAGACTTGGCTTGGCAGTTCGGGCTGGACTGTTCCCATGAGGCACAGGGTCAGACTGATTTGCATATAGCCATGTCTGAACTGGGGTGGCAGAGTGGGCTAAAGAACAGTGATGGATTAAACCCAGATCTTTTGACTGGGTGTGAGTGTTTGATTGATTCAGATGCTCCGTCCATCACCACCCCCTTTTGTACCGCTTTTGGCTGCCATAAGTGTGGCAGGGTATGCTCAGACGTGAGTCCCTTGCTCACTTTGCCACTGGATTCAAGCAAGCCGGGCTGAAGACGGCTGGAATGCCAGAAACCGGTCCTCGGAAGCTTGTTTCCGGTCCAGGGAAGACTTGGCTTGGCAGTTCGGGCTGGACTGTTCCCATGAGGCACAGCGTCAGACTGATTTGCATATAGCCATGTCTGAACTGGGGTGGCAGAGTGGGCTAAAGAACAGTGATGGATTAAACCCAGATCTTTTGACTGGGTGTGAGTGTTTGATTGATTCAGATGCTCCGTCCATCACCACCCCCTTTTGTTCCGCTTTTGGCCGCCATAAGTGTGGCAGGGTATGCTCAGACGTGAGTCCCTTGCTCACTTTGCCACTGGATTCAAGCAAGCCGGGCTGAAGACGGCTGGAATGCTAGAAACCGGTCCTCGGAAGCTTGTTTCCGGTCCAGGGATGACTTGGCTTGGCAGTTCGGGCTGGAATGTTCCCATGAGGCACAGGGTCAGACTGATTTGCATATAGCCATGTCTGAACTGGGGTGGCAGAGTGGGCTAAAGAACGGTGATGGATTAAACCCAGATCTTTTGACTGGGTGTGAGTGTTTGATTGATTCAGATGCTCCGTCCATCACCACCCCCTTTTGTACCGCTTTTGGCCGCCATAAGTGTGGCAGGGTATGCTCAGACGTGAGTTCCTTGCTCACTTTGCCACTGGATTCAAGCAAGCCGGGCAGAAGACGGCTGGAATGCCAGAAACCGGTCCTCGGAAGCTTATTTCCGGTCCAGGGAAGACTTGGCTTGGCAGTTCGGGCTGGACTGTTCCCATGAGGCACAGGGTCAGACTGATTTGCATATAGCCATGTCTGAACTGGGGTGGCAGAGTGGGCTACAGAACGGTGATGGATTAAACCCAGATCTTTTGACTGGGTGTGAGTGTTTGATTGATTCAGATGCTCCGTCCATCACCACCCCCTTTTGTACCGCTTTTGTCCGCCATAAGTGTGGCAGGGTATGCTCAGACGTGAGTCCCTTGCTCACTTTGCCACTGGATTCAAGCAAGCCGGGCTGAAGACGGCTGTAATGCCAGAAACCGGTCCTCGGAAGCTTGTTTCCGGTCCAGGGAAGACTTGGCTTATCAGTTCTGGCTGGACTGTTCCCATGAGGCACAGGGTCAGACTGATTTGCATATAGTCATGTCTGAACTGGGGTGGCAGAGTGGGCTAAAGAACGGTGATGGATTAAACCTAGATCTTTCGACTGGGTGTGAGTGTTTGATTGATTCAGATGCTCCGTCCATCACCACCCCCTTTTGTACCACTTTTGGCCGCCATAAGTGTGGCAGGGTATGCTCAGACGTGAGTCCCTTGCTCACTTTGCCACTGGATTCAAGCAAGTCGGGCTGAAGACGGCTGGAATGCCAGAAACTGGTCCTCGGAAGCTTGTTTCCGGTCCAGGGAAGACCTGGCTTGGCAGTTCGGGCTGGACTGTTCCCATGAGGCACAGGGTCAGACTGATTTGCATATAGCCATGTCTGAACTGGGGTGGCAGAGTGGGCTATAGAACGGTGATGGATTAAACCCAGATCTTTTGACTGGGTGTGAGTGTTTGATTGATTCAGATGCTCCGTCCATCACCACCCCCTTTTGTACCGCTTTTGGCTGCCATAAGTGTGGCAGGGTATGCTCAGACGTGAGTCCCTTGCTCACTTTGCCACTGGATTCAAGCAAGCCGGGCTGAAGACGGCTGGAATGCCAGAAACCGGTCCTCGGAAGCTTGTTTCCGGTCCAGGGAAGACTTGGCTTGGCAGTTCGGGCTGGACTGTTCCCATGAGGCACAGCTTCAGACTGATTTGCATATAGCTATGTCTGAACTGGGGTGGCAGAGTGGGCTACAGAACGGTGATGGATTAAACCCAGATCTTTTGACTGGGTGTGAGTGTTTGATTGATTCAGATGCTCCGTCCATCACCACCCCCCTTTGTACCGCTTTTGTCCGCCATAAGTGTGGCAGGGTATGCTCAGGCGTGAGTCCCTTGCTCACTTTGCCACTGGATTCAAGCAAGCCGGGCTGAAGACGGCTGTAATGCCAGAAACCGGTCCTCGGAAGCTTGTTTCCGGTCCAGGGAAGACTTGGCTTGGCAGTTCGGGCTGGACTGTTCCCATGAGGCACAGGGTCAGACTGATTTGCATATAGCCATGTCTGAACTGGGGTGGCAGAGTGGGCTAAAGAACGGTGATGGATTAAACCTAGATCTTTTGACTGGGTGTGAGTGTTTGATTGATTCAGATGCTCCGTCCATCACCACCCCCTTTTGTACCACTTTTGGCCGCCATAAGTGTGGCAGGGTATGCTCAGACGTGAGTCCCTTGCTCACTTTGCCACTGGATTCAAGCAAGCCGGGCTGAAGACGGCTGGAATGCCAGAAACTGGTCCTCGGAAGCTTGTTTCCGATCCAGGGAAGACCTGGCTTGGCAGTTTGGGCTGGACTGTTCCCATGAGGCACAGGGTCAGACTGATTTGCATATAGCCATGTCTGAACTGGGGTGGCAGAGTGGGCTATAGAACGGTGATGGATTAAACCCAGATCTTTTGACTGGGTGTGAGTGTTTGATTGATTCAGATGCTCCGTCCATCACCACCCCCTTTTGTACCGCTTTTGGCTGCCATAAGTGTGGCAGGGTATGCTCAGACGTGAGTCCCTTGCTCACTTTGCCATTGGATTCAAGCAAGCCGGGCTGAAGACAGCTGGAATGCCAGAAACCGGTCCTCGGAAGCTTGTTTCCGGTCCAGGGAAGACTTGCCTTGGCAGTTCTGGCTGGACTGTTCCCATGAGGCACAGGGTCAGACTGATTTGCATATAGTCATGTCTGAACTGGGGTGGCAGAGTGGGCTAAAGATCGGTGATGGATTAAACCTAGATCTTTCGACTGGGTGTGAGTGTTTGATTGATTCAGATGCTCCGTCCATCACCACCCCCTTTTGTACCACTTTTAGCCGCCATAAGTCTGGCAGGGTATGCTCAGACGTGAGTCCCTTGCTCACTTTGCCACTGGATTCAAGCAAGCCGGGCTGAAGACGGCTGGAATTCCAGAAACTGGTCCTCGGAAGCTTGTTTCCGGTCCAGGGAAGACCTGGCTTGGCAGTTTGGGCTGGACTGTTCCCATGAGACTGATTTGCATATAGCCATGTCTGAACTGGGGTGGCAGAGTGGGCTATAGAACGGTGATGGATTAAACCCAGATCTTTTGACTGGGTGTGAGTGTTTGATTGATTCAGATGCTCCGTCCATCACCACCCCCTTTTGTACCGCTTTTGGCCGCCATAAGTGTGGCAGGGTATGCTCAGACGTGAGTCCCTTGCTCAGTTTGCCACTGGATTCAAGCAAGCCGGGCTGAAGACATCTGGAATGCCAGAAACCGGTCCTCGGAAGCTTGTTTCCGGTCCAGGGAAGACTTGCCTTGGCAGTTCTGGCTGGACTGTTCCCATGAGGCACAGGGTCAGACTGATTTGCATATAGTCATGTCTGAACTGGGGTGGCAGAGTGGGCTAAAGATCGGTGATGGATTAAACCTAGATCTTTCGACTGGGTGTGAGTGTTTGATTGATTCAGATGCTCCGTCCATCACCACCCCCTTTTGTACCACTTTTGGCCGCCATAAGTGTGGCAGGGTATGCTCAGACGTGAGTCCCTTGCTCACTTTGCCAGTGGATTCAAGCAAGCCGGGCTGAAGACGGCTGGAATGCCAGAAACCGGTCCTCGGAAGCTTGTTTCCGGTCCAGGGAAGACTTGGCTTGGCAGTTCGGGCTGGACTGTTCCCATGAGGCACAGATTCAGACTGATTTGCATATAGCCATGTCTGAACTGGGGTGGCAGAGTGGGCTACAGAACGGTGATGTATTAAACCCAGATCTTTTGACTGGGTGTGAGTGTTTGATTGATTCAGATGCTCCGTCCATCACCACCCCCTTTTGTACCGCTTTTGTCCGCCATAAGTGTGGCAGGGTATGCTCAGGCGTGAGTCCCTTGCTCACTTTGCCACTGGATTCAAGCAAGCCGGGCTGAAGACGGCTGTAATGCCAGAAACCGGTCCTCGGAAGCTTGTTTCCGGTCCAGGGAAGACTTGGCTTGGCAGTTCGGGCTGGACTGTTCCCATGAGGCACAGGGTCAGACTGATTTGCATATAGCCATGTCTGAACTGGGGTGGCAGAGTGGGCTAAAGAACGGTGATGGATTAAACCTAGATCTTTTGACTGGGTGTGAGTGTTTGATTGATTCAGATGCTCCGTCCATCACCACCCCCTTTTGTACCACTTTTGGCCGCCATAAGTGTGGCAGGGTATTCTCAGACGTGAGTCCCTTGCTCACTTTACCACTGGATTCAAGCAAGCCGGGCTGAAGACGGCTGGAATGCCAGAAACTGGTCCTCGGAAGCTTGTTTCCGGTCCAGGGAAGACCTGGCTTGGCAGTTTGGGCTGGACTGTTCCCATGAGGCACAGGGTCAGACTGATTTGCATATAGCCATGTCTGAACTGGGGTGGCAGAGTGGGCTATAGAACGGGATGGATTAAACCCAGATCTTTTGACTGGGTGTGAGTGTTTGATTGATTCAGATGCTCCGTCCATCACCACCCCCTTTTGTACCGCTTTTGGCCGCCATAAGTGTGGCAGGGTATGCTCAGACGTGAGTCCCTTGCTCAGTTTGCCACTGGATTCAAGCAAGCCGGGCTGAAGACAGCTGGAATGCCAGAAACCGGTCCTCGGAAGCTTGTTTCCGGTCCAGGGAAGACTTGCCTTGGCAGCTCGGGCTGGACTGTTCCCATGAGGCACAGGGTCAGACTGATTTGCATATAGCCATGTCTGAACTGGGGTGGCAGAGTGGGCTATAGAACGGTGATGGATTAAACCCAGATCTTTTGACTGGGTGTGAGTGTTTGATTGATTCAGATGCTCCGTCCATCACCACCCCCTTTTGTACCGCTTTTGGCCGCCATAAGTGTGGCAGGGTATGCTCAGACGTGAGTTCCTTGCTCACTTTGCCACTGGATTCAAGCAAGCCGGGCTGAAGACGGCTGGAATGCCAGAAACCGGTCCTCGGAAGCTTGTTTCCCGTCCAGGGAAGACTTGGCTTGGCAGTTCGGGCTGGACTGTTCCCATGAGGCACAGGGTCAGACTGATTTGCATATAGCCATGTCTGAACTGGGGTGGCAGAGTGGGCTAAAGAACGGTGATGGATTAAACCCAGATCTTTTGACTGGGTGTGAGTGTTTGATTGATTTAGATGCTCCGTCCATCACCACCCCCTTTTGTACCGCTTTTGGCTGCCATAAGTGTGGCAGGGTATGCTCAGACGTGAGTCCCTTGCTCACTTTGCCACTGGATTCAAGCAAGCCGGGCTGAAGACGGCTGGAATGCCAGAAACCGTACCTCGGAAGCTTGTTTCCGGTCCAGGGATGACTTGGCTTGGCAGTTGGGGCTGGAATGTTCCCATGAGGCACAGGGTCAGACTGATTTGCATATAGCCATGTCTGAACTGGGGTGGCAGAGTGGGCTAAAGAAGGGTGATGGATTAAACCCAGATCTTTTGACTGGGTGTGAGTGTTTGATTGATTCAGATGCTCCGTCCATCACCACCCCCTTTTGTACCGCTTTTGGCCGCCATAAGTGTGGCAGGGTATGCTCAGACGTGAGTCCCTTGCTCACTTTGCCACTGGATTCAAGCAAGCCGGGCTGAAGACGGCTGGAATGCCAGAAACCGGTCCTCGGAAGCTTATTTACGGTCCAGGGAAGACTTGGCTTGGCAGTTCGGGCTGGACTGTTCCCATGAGGCACAGGGTCAGACTGATTTGCATATAGCCATGTCTGAACTGGGGTGGCAGAGTGGGCTACAGAACGGTGATGGATTAAACCCAGATCTTTTGACTGAGTGTGAGTGTTTGATTGATTCAGATGCTCCGTCCATCACCACCCCCTTTTGTACCACTTTTGGCCGCCATAAGTGTGGCAGGGTATGCTCAGACGTGAGTCCCTTGCTCACTTTGCCACTGGATTCAAGCAAGCCGGGCTGAAGACGGCTGGAATGCCAGAAACCGGTCCTCGGAAGCTTGTTTCCGGTCCAGGGAAGACTTGGCTTATCAGTTCTGGCTGGACTGTTCCCATGAGGCACAGGGTCAGACTGATTTGCATATAGTCATGTCTGAACTGGGGTGGCAGAGTGGGCTAAAGAACGGTGATGGATTAAACCTAGATCTTTCGACTGGGTGTGAGTGTTTGATTGATTCAGATGCTCCGTCCATCACCACCCCCTTTTGTACCACTTTTGGCCGCCATAAGTGTGGCAGGGTATGCTCAGACGTGAGTCCCTTGCTCACTTTGCCACTGGATTCAAGCAAGTCGGGCTGAAGACGGCTGGAATGCCAGAAACTGGTCCTCGGAAGCTTGTTTCCGGTCCAGGGAAGACCTGGCTTGGCAGTTCGGGCTGGACTGTTCCCATGAGGCACAGGGTCAGACTGTTTTGCATATAGCCATGTCTGAACTGGGGTGGCAGAGTGGGCTATAGAACGGTGATGGATTAAACCCAGATCTTTTGACTGGGTGTGAGTGTTTGATTGATTCAGATGCTCCGTCCATCACCACCCCCTTTTGTACCGCTTTTGGCTGCCATAAGTGTGGCAGGGTATGCTCAGACGTGAGTCCCTTGCTCACTTTGCCACTGGATTCAAGCAAGCCGGGCTGAAGACGGCTGGAATGCCAGAAACCGGTCCTCGGAAGCTTGTTTCCGGTCCAGGGAAGACTTGGCTTGGCAGTTCGGGCTGGACTGTTCCCATGAGGCACAGCTTCAGACTGATTTGCATATAGCCATGTCTGAACTGGGGTGGCAGAGTGGGCTACAGAACGGTGATGGATTAAACCCAGATCTTTTGACTGGGTGTGAGTGTTTGATTGATTCAGATGCTCCGTCCATCACCACCCCCCTTTGTACCGCTTTTGTCCGCCATAAGTGTGGCAGGGTATGCTCAGGCGTGAGTCCCTTGCTCACTTTGCCACTGGATTCAAGCAAGCCGGGCTGAAGACGGCTGTAATGCCAGAAACCGGTCCTCGGAAGCTTGTTTCCGGTCCAGGGAAGACTTGGCTTGGCAGTTCGGGCTGGACTGTTCCCATGAGGCACAGGGTCAGACTGATTTGCATATAGCCATGTCTGAACTGGGGTGGCAGAGTGGGCTAAAGAACGGTGATGGATTAAACCTAGATCTTTTGACTGGGTGTGAGTGTTTGATTGATTCAGATGCTCCGTCCATCACCACCCCCTTTTGTACCACTTTTGGCCGCCATAAGTGTGGCAGGGTATGCTCAGACGTGAGTCCCTTGCTCACTTTGCCACTGGATTCAAGCAAGCCGGGCTGAAGACGGCTGGAATGCCAGAAACTGGTCCTCGGAAGCTTGTTTCCGATCCAGGGAAGACCTGGCTTGGCAGTTTGGGCTGGACTGTTCCCATGAGGCACAGGGTCAGACTGATTTGCATATAGCCATGTCTGAACTGGGGTGGCAGAGTGGGCTATAGAACGGTGATGGATTAAACCCAGATCTTTTGACTGGGTGTGAGTGTTTGATTGATTCAGATGCTCCGTCCATCACCACCCCCTTTTGTACCGCTTTTGGCCGCCATAAGTGTGGCAGGGTATGCTCAGACGTGAGTCCCTTGCTCAGTTTGCCACTGGATTCAAGCAAGCCGGGCTGAAGACAGCTGGAATGCCAGAAACCGGTCCTCGGAAGCTTGTTTCCGGTCCAGGGAAGACTTGCCTTGGCAGTTCTGGCTGGACTGTTCCCATGAGGCACAGGGTCAGACTGATTTGCATATAGTCATGTCTGAACTGGGGTGGCAGAGTGGGCTAAAGATCGGTGATGGATTAAACCTAGATCTTTCGACTGGGTGTGAGTGTTTGATTGATTCAGATGCTCCGTCCATCACCACCCCCTTTTGTACCACTTTTGGCCGCCATAAGTGTGGCAGGGTATGCTCAGACGTGAGTCCCTTGCTCACGTTGCCATTGGATTCAAGCAAGCCGGGCTGAAGACGGCTGGAATGCCAGAAACTGGTCCTCGGAAGCTTGTTTCCGGTCCAGGGAAGACCTGGCTTGGCAGTTCGGGCTGGACTGTTCCCATGAGGCACAGGGTCAGACTGATTTGCATATAGCCATGTCTGAACTGGGGTGGCAGAGTGGGCTATAGAACGGTGATGGATTAAACCCAGATCTTTTGACTGGGTGTGAGTGTTTGATTGATTCAGATGCTCCGTCCATCACCACCCCCTTTTGTACCGCTTTTGGCCGCCATAAGTGTGGCAGGGTATGCTCAGACCTGAGTCCCTTGCTCAGTTTGCCACTGGATTCAAGCAAGCCGGGCTGAAGACAGCTGGAATGCCAGAAACCGGTCCTCGGAAGCTTGTTTCCGGTCCAGGGAAGACTTGCCTTGGCAGTTCTGGCTGGACTGTTCCCATGAGGCACAGGGTCAGACTGATTTGCATATAGTCATGTCTGAACTGGGGTGGCAGAGTGGGCTAAAGATCGGTGATGGATTAAACCTAGATCTTTCGACTGGGTGTGAGTGTTTGATTGATTCAGATGCTCCGTCCATCACCACCCCCTTTTGTACCACTTTTGGCCGCCATAAGTGTGGCAGGGTATGCTCAGACGTGAGTCCCTTGCTCACTTTGCCATTGGATTCAAGCAAGCCGGGCTGAAGACGGCTGGAATGCCAGAAACTGGTCCTCGGAAGCTTGTTTCCGGTCCAGGGAAGACCTGGCTTGGCAGTTCGGGCTGGACTGTTCCCATGAGGCACAGGGTCAGACTGATTTGCATATAGCCATGTCTGAACTGGGGTGGCAGAGTGGGCTATAGAACGGTGATGGATTAAACCCAGATCTTTTGACTGGGTGTGAGTGTTTGATTGATTCAGATGCTCCGTCCATCACCACCCCCTTTTGTACCGCTTTTGGCTGCCATAAGTGTGGCAGGGTATGCTCAGACGTGAGTCCCTTGCTCACTTTGCCACTGGATTCAAGCAAGCCGGGCTGAAGACGGCTGGAATGCCAGAAACCGGTCCTCGGAAGCTTGTTTCCGGTCCAGGGAAGACTTGGCTTGGCAGTTCGGGCTGGACTGTTCCCATGAGGCACAGATTCAGACTGATTTGCATATAGCCATGTCTGAACTGGGGTGGCAGAGTGGGCTACAGAACGGTGATGGATTAAACCCAGATCTTTTGACTGGGTGTGAGTGTGTGATTGATTCAGATGCTCCGTCCATCACCACCCCCTTTTGTACCGCTTTTGTCCGCCATAAGTGTGGCAGGGTATGCTCAGGCGTGAGTCCCTTGCTCACTTTGCCACTGGATTCAAGCAAGCCGGGCTGAAGACGGCTGTAATGCCAGAAACCGGTCCTCGGAAGCTTGTTTCCGGTCCAGGGAAGACTTGGCTTGGCAGTTCGGGCTGGACTGTTCCCATGAGGCACAGGGTCAGACTGATTTGCATATAGCCATGTCTGAACTGGGGTGGCAGAGTGGGCTAAAGAACGGTGATGGATTAAACCTAGATCTTTTGACTGGGTGTGAGTGTTTGATTGATTCAGATGCTCCGTCCATCACCACCCCCTTTTGTACCACTTTTGGCCGCCATAAGTGTGGCAGGGTATGCTCAGACGTGAGTCCCTTGCTCACTTTACCACTGGATTCAAGCAAGCCGGGCTGAAGACGGCTGGAATGCCAGAAACTGGTCCTCGGAAGCTTGTTTCCGGTCCAGGGAAGACCTGGCTTGGCAGTTTGGGCTGGACTGTTCCCATGAGGCACAGGGTCAGACTGATTTGCATATAGCCATGTCTGAACTGGGGTGGCAGAGTGGGCTATAGAACGGGATGGATTAAACCCAGATCTTTTGACTGGGTGTGAGTGTTTGATTGATTCAGATGCTCCGTCCATCACCACCCCCTTTTGTACCGCTTTTGGCCGCCATAAGTGTGGCAGGGTATGCTCAGACGTGAGTCCCTTGCTCAGTTTGCCACTGGATTCAAGCAAGCCGGGCTGAAGACAGCTGGAATGCCAGAAACCGGTCCTCGGAAGCTTGTTTCCGGTCCAGGGAAGACTTGCCTTGGCAGCTCGGGCTGGACTGTTCCCATGAGGCAGAGGGTCAGACGGATTTGCATATAGCCATGTCTGAACTGGGGTGGCAGAGTGGGCTAAAGAACGGGGATGGATTAAACCCAGATCTTTTGACTGGGTGTGAGTGTTTGATTGATTCAGATGCTCCGTCCATCACCACCCCCTTTTGTACCGCTTTTGGCCACCATAAGTGTGGCAGGGTATGCTCAGACGTGAGTCCCTTGCTCACTTTGCCACTGGATTCAAGCAAGCCGGGCTGAAGACGGCTGGAATGCCAGAAACTGGTCCTCGGAAGCTTGTTTCCGGTCCAGGGAAGACTTGGCTTGGCAGTTTGGGCTGGACTGTTCCCATGAGGCACAGGGTCAGACTGATTTGCATATAGCCATGTCTGAACTGGGGTGGCAGAGTGGGCTAAAGAACAGTGATAGATTAAACCCAGATCTTTTGACTGGGTGTGAGTGTTTGATTGATTCAGATGCTCCGTCCATCACCACCCCCTTTTGTACCGCTTTTGGTCGCCATAAGTGTGGCAGGGTATGCTCAGACGTGAGTCCCTTGCTCACTTTGCCACTGGATTCAAGCAAGCCGGGCTGAAGACGGCGGGAATGCCAGAAACCGGTCCTCGGAAGCTTGTTTCCGGTCCAGGGAAGACTATGCTTGGCAGTTCGGGCTGGACTGTTCCCATGAGGCACAGGGTCAGACCTATTTGCATATAGCCATGTCTGAACTGGGGTGGCAGAGTGGGCTAAAGAACGGTGATGGATTAAACCCAGATCTTTTGACTGGGTGTGAGTGTTTGATTAATTCAGATGCTCCGTCCATCACCACCCCCTTTTGTACCGCTTTTGGCCGCCATAAGTGTGGCAGGGTATGCTCAGACGTGAGTTCCTTGCTCACTTTGCCACTGGATTCAAGCAAGCCGGGCTGAAGACGGCTGGAATGCCAGAAACCGGTCCTCGGAAGCTTGTTTCCCGTCCAGGGAAGACTTGGCTTGGCAGTTCGGGCTGGACTGTTCCCATGAGGCACAGGGTCAGACTGATTTGCATATAGCCATGTCTGAACTGGGGTGGCAGAGTGGGCTAAAGAACGGTGATGGATTAAACCCAGATCTTTTGACTGGGTGTGAGTGTTTGATTGATTCAGATGCTCCGTCCATCACCACCCCCTTTTGTACCGCTTTTGGCTGCCATAAGTGTGGCAGGGTATGCTCAGACGTGAGTCCCTTGCTCACTTTGCCACTGGATTCAAGCAAGCCGGGCTGAAGACGGCTGGAATGCCAGAAACCGGTCCTCGGAAGCTTGTTTCCGGTCCAGGGATGACTTGGCTTGGCAGTTCGGGCTGGAATGTTCCCATGAGGCACAGGGTCAGACTGATTTGCATATAGCCATGTCTGAACTGGGGTGGCAGAGTGGGCTAAAGAAGGGTGATGGATTAAACCCAGATCTTTTGACTGGGTGTGAGTGTTTGATTGATTCAGATGCTCCGTCCATCACCACCCCCTTTTGTACCGCTTTTGGCCGCCATAAGTGTGGCAGGGTATGCTCAGACGTGAGTCCCTTGCTCACTTTGCCACTGGATTCAAGCAAGCCGGGCTGAAGACGGCTGGAATGCCAGAAACCGGTCCTCGGAAGCTTATTTACGGTCCAGGGAAGACTTGGCTTGGCAGTTCGGGCTGGACTGTTCCCATGAGGCACAGGGTCAGACTGATTTGCATATAGCCATGTCTGAACTGGGGTGGCAGAGTGGGCTACAGAACGGTGATGGATTAAACCCAGATCTTTTGACTGAGTGTGAGTATTTGATTGATTCAGATGCTCTGTCCATCACCACCCCCTTTTGTACCGCTTTTGTCCGCCATAAGTGTGGCAGGGTATGCTCAGACGTGAGTCCCTTGCTCACTTTGCCACTGGATTCAAGCAAGCCGGGCTGAAGACGGCTGTAATGCCAGAAACCAGTCCTCGGAAGCTTGTTTCCGGTCCAGGGAAGACTTGGCTTGGCAGTTCGGGCTGGACTGTTCCCATGAGGCACAGGGTCAGACTGATTTGCATATAGCCATGTCTGAACTGGGGTGGCAGAGTGGGCTAAAGAACGGTGATGGATTAAACCTAGATCTTTTGACTGGGTGTGAGTGTTTGATTGATTCAGATGCTCCGTCCATCACCACCCCCTTTTGTACCACTTTTGGCCGCCATAAGTGTGGCAGGGTATGCTCAGACGTGAGTCCCTTGTTCACTTTGCCACTGGATTCAAGCAAGCCGGGCTGAAGACGGCTGGAATGCCAGAAACTGGTCCTCGGAAGCTTGTTTCCGGTCCAGGGAAGACCTGGCTTGGCAGTTCGGGCTGGACTGTTCCCATGAGGCACAGGGTCAGACTGATTTGCATATAGCCATGTCTGAACTGGGGTGGCAGAGTGGGCTATAGAACGGTGATGGATTAAACCCAGATCTTTTGACTGGGTGTGAGTGTTTGATTGATTCAGATGCTCCGTCCATCACCACCCCCTTTTGTACCGCTTTTGGCTGCCATAAGTGTGGCAGGGTATGCTCAGACGTGAGTCCCTTGCTCACTTTGCCACTGGATTCAAGCAAGCCGGGCTGAAGACGGCTGGAATGCCAGAAACCGGTCCTCGGAAGCTTGTTTCCGGTCCAGGGAAGACTTGGCTTGGCAGTTCGGGCTGGACTGTTCCCATGAGGCACAGCTTCAGACTGATTTGCATATAGCCATGTCTGAACTGGGGTGGCAGAGTGGGCTACAGAACGGTGATGGATTAAACCCAGATCTTTTGACTGGGTGTGAGTGTTTGATTGATTCAGATGCTCCGTCCATCACCACCCCCTTTTGTACCGCTTTTGTCCGCCATAAGTGTGGCAGGGTATGCTCAGGCGTGAGTCCCTTGCTCACTTTGCCACTGGATTCAAGCAAGCCGGGCTGAAGACGGCTGTAATGCCAGAAACCGGTCCTCGGAAGCTTGTTTCCGGTCCAGGGAAGACTTGGCTTGGCAGTTCGGGCTGGACTGTTCCCATGAGGCACAGGGTCAGACTGATTTGCATATAGCCATGTCTGAACTGGGGTGGCAGAGTGGGCTAAAGAACGGCGATGGATTAAACCTAGATCTTTTGACTGGGTGTGAGTGTTTGATTGATTCAGATGCTCCGTCCATCACCACCCCCTTTTGTACCACTTTTGGCCGCCATAAGTGTGGCAGGGTATGCTCAGATGTGAGTCCCTTGCTCAATTTGCCACTGGATTCAAGCAAGCCGGGCTGAAGACGGCTGGAATGCCAGAAACCGGTCCTTGGAAGCTTGTTTCCGGTCCAGGGAAGACCTGGCTTGGCAGTTCAGGCTGGACTGTTCCCATGAGGCACCGGGTCAGACTGATTTGCATATAGCCATGTCTGAACTGGGGTGGCAGAGTGGGCTAAAGAACGGTAATGGATTAAACCCAGATCTTTTGACTGGGTGTGAGTGTTTGATTGATTCAGATGCTCCGTCCATCACCACCCCCTTTTGTACCGCTTTTGGCCGCCATAAGTGTGGCAGGGTATGTTCAGACGTGAGTCCCTTGCTCACTTTGCCACTGGATTCAAGCAAGCCGGGCTGAAGACGGCTGGAATGCCAGAAACTGGTCCTCAGAAGCTTGTTTCCGGTCCAGGGAAGACTTTGCTTGGCAGTTTGGGCTGGACTGTTCCCATGAGGCACAGGGTCAGACTGATTTGCATATAGCCATGTCTGAACTGGGGTGGCAGAGTGGGCTAAAGAACGGTGATGGATTAAACCCAGATCTTTTGACTGGGTGTGAGTGTTTGATTGATTCAGATGCTCCGTCCATCACCACCCCCTTTTGTACCGCTTTTGGCCGCCATAAGTGTGGCAGGGTATGCTCAGACGTGAGTCCCTTGCTCACTTTGCCACTGGATTCAAGCAAGCCGGGCTGAAGACGGCTGGAATGCCAGAAACTGGTCCTCGGAAGCTTGTTTCCAGTCCAGGGAAGACTATGCTTGGCAGTTCGGGCTGGACTGTTCCCATGAGGCACAGGGTCAGACCTATTTGCATATAGCCATGTCTGAACTGGGGTGGCAGAGTGGGCTAAAGAACGGTTATGGATTAAACCCAGATCTTTTGACTGGGTGTGAGTGTTTGATTAATTCAGATGCTCCGTCCATCACCACCCCCTTTTGTACCGCTTTTGGCCGCCATAAGTGTGGCAGGGTATGCTCAGACGTGAGTTCCTTGCTCACTTTGCCACTGGATTCAAGCAAGCCGGGCTGAGGACGGCTGGAATGCCAGAAACCGGTCCTCGGAAGCTTGTTTCCCGTCCAGGGAAGACTTGGCTTGGCAGTTCGGGCTGGACTGTTCCCATGAGGCACAGGGTCAGACCTATTTGCATATAGCCATGTCTGAACTGGGGTGGCAGAGTGGGCTAAAGAACGGTTATGGATTAAACCCAGATCTTTTGACTGGGTGTGAGTGTTTGATTAATTCAGATGCTCCGTCCATCACCACCCCCTTTTGTACCGCTTTTGGCCGCCATAAGTGTGGCAGGGTATGCTCAGACGTGAGTTCCTTGCTCACTTTGCCACTGGATTCAAGCAAGCCGGGCTGAGGACGGCTGGAATGCCAGAAACCGGTCCTCGGAAGCTTGTTTCCCGTCCAGGGAAGACTTGGCTTGGCAGTTCGGGCTGGACTGTTCCCATGAGGCACAGGGTCAGACTGATTTGCATATAGCCATGTCTGAACTGGGGTGGCAGAGTGGGCTAAAGAACGGTGATGGATTAAACCCAAATCTTTTGACTGGGTGTGAGTGTTTGATTGATTCAGATGCTCCGTCCATCACCACCCCCTTTTGTACCGCTTTTGGCCGCCATAAGTGTGTCAGGGTATACTCAGACGGGAGTCCCTTGCTCACTTTGCCACTGGATTCAAGCAAGCCGGGCTGAAGACGGCTGGAATGCCAGAAAGACATTTTTGG